>NC_064811.1:34284940-34394985 GCF_023721935.1 Panthera uncia
AAGATCATGAAAAGGGACCTCCATATTTTATGATCATCTAGAGAAGCCGATCTTCACTTCTCAGGATTACTTGACATTAGTGACATGTCATTTTCTCGTAGGTGAATTTAGAGCTAAGGGGATATCCATTAGCTTGACTAGTAAAATGTTTTAGTTAATGGATTCTACAAGACATTCTAATTTAGATTTATTCCTCATTCCATATTACACCGTTATTAAGTACAAAAAAATTTTTTTACAAAACCATTCTCGGCCTCAGAGGCACATATCTCTGTCCAATGGTAATTATCATCAGGGAAATTTTATCTGAGAGCTGCCTGCCTTGCTGATTGATTTTGTTCTTCAGGGACACAATGTAGCCAGGCAGTGCTCTGTGGGCCCGGTCTTTCTTGGCATTCCCTCAAAGGGGTGCTTCGTGCTGGAATAGTGCCCCCGTGTCCGGAAAAGTGAGCCAGCACGTGCATTCGTATTGGTTCTCTGCAGTTTGACCCCTCCCCAGGTAACTTGCCTCCTACACTCTTCACGCTTTCCTAGCCATCCACCTCTTTGACCATCTCCCACCTTTTAATTTAAAGTCTTTACTTGTGCAGTCAGTGCCCAGTTGTAACCGTGGCCTCACCTCTTGAGACTGAGAGTTTTCGCACGTGGGAGCATCAACAGTTGGAGGAATTGGCTTTGAGTTTCAGCTTCACACATTCTCACCATGGATAGAGAAGAGGAAGAAATCTCTTATGTGACACCCTGATTTAATTTGACTGGTTTCCAATCTGTGCCTCTGTCCTTTTTACAACTCACCAGGCATGCTGGCGTGCAGCAAAGGTTAAAAATATCTGCTCGTCGGGGTGCCTGGCTGGCTCAGTCCTTGGAGCTGGCATGTGACTCTTGATCTTGGGGTGGTGAGTTCAAGCCCCACGTTGGGTGTGGAGCCTACTTAAAAAAAAATAGAATAAAAACCTCTGCCCGCACCTTAAACTTACACAGTGTTATATGTCAATTATATCTCAATAAAGCTGGAAGAAGAAGAAAAAGAACCTCTGCTCTATGCTGATGCATTGACAGTGTACTTGGGGTATATGAAGCCACAAGGCCAGGACCAGGAGGGTGGGAAGGCCAGTGGTGAATCATCTGACTTGGGCTCCCACTTTGTTATATTCTTCAAAAAACAAACAAACAAAAAAAAAAAAAAACAACCCAAACCCTCTTTATGGTCCCATTCATGTTTATTGTGAATAGTGTCTAGGAGCCTGCACTAAAAGAGGAGAAAAGATGTGTGAGCTCAAATCCAGGCTCTGACATTTCAGTTTTGTGACCTCGGAGAAATCACTTTATTTCTCCTGGACCTCAGATTTTCGAAATGCAGCAATGGGAAGATGGTGATCTCTACCGCACAAGATTGTTGGAGAATCAAGTTATAATAATAACAGCTGCCATTCATCGTCTCTGTCCCTGGAGCTCAACAACCTCCGAGTACTTTGTGTGAACTATCTCATTTATGTCTTCCAAGATCCCATCTGAAGAAAGTCTTCTGGAGAGACAGTGCATTGTAAAGTGCTTTGTAATTGGAAAAGCTTTATGAATATATGGTACGATTATGTTGCACATGGTAGAAATACATATACGTCTGATTTGACTTTGTTTCTTCCTTATGCCCTAAATTATTAGCCATTCACAGTTTTCCAAAACTCTCTTACATACATATTTCCCAAGGCTACGTAACTGGAAAGTAGAGATACTAGAATTTGCATTTGACTCTTTTAACACTGAGATCATTGATCTTTCTGTTGTTATACCTGACTAGCTCCTGGTAAATTGCAAAGCATCGCATGCTTGAACCCAACGGTCCCTCAATTGCTTGTTACACAAAGTGTGATCCCTGGATTTGCAGCTAGGATCTAAAATCCAGAGAAGTTTCAAAGTTTACAATGTTTTATTTCATTCTGTCACTAAATATGGTTTCTATATTCTGGCAGTGGTGCACATCTATTCTAAGTCTAAATACCAATTTGGGGTATATGAAACAGGACCATTTATCTGAATGTGAAGTCCTTCAGGCTCGCCCAATTGGGTAGCAGTAATTCTGAATTTAGAGACGTATTTTCTTAACCAAGAAGCTGAGAGTTGTTCTGCTTTTACAGGTACTCGTTCTCTCATCACATTTTATTTTTTATTTTATTTTTTTAAATTTTTTCTTAATGTTTATCTTTGACAGAGACAGAGACAGAGACAGGGGCAGAGACAGGGGCAGAATGCGAGTGGGTTAGGGGCAGAGAGAGAGGGAGACACAGAAGCAGAAGCAGGCTCCAGGCTCTGAGCTGTCAGCACAGAGCCCAACGCGGGGCTCGAACTCATGAGCCGTGAGATCATGACCTGAGCCGAAGTCGGACGCTCAACCGACTGAGCCACCCAGGCGCCCCTCTCTTACCACATTTTAGAGGAGGCAGGAGATGGCACCTAGATAGCTCAGTTGGTTAAGTATCTGTCTTTGACTCAGGTCATGATCTCACAGTTTGTGGGTTTGAGCCCTGTATCAGGCCCTCTGCTGTCAGGGCAGAGGATTTTCTGTCTTCCTCACTCTCTGCCCCTCCCGACTCGTGTGTGTGTGTGTGTGTGTGTGTGTGTGTGTGTGTGCACATTCTCTCTCTCAAAAATAAACATTTAAAAAAAAAACTCTTGGTTATTATGTATGTACTGTGTACTTAAAGCCTTAGTTGTCCCACTAATTATCACTAGTTTTCTTGCACTTAAATCCTGTTCTGTACAGTGAATTCCACCTTGGTCCATTTCACTTCCTGGGGTACACTGGCCCCACATGTATCTGCCTGGTTTTAAGGCTGGATTATGACTGATACTTCCTCTTGCTTTCTCCTGTCTCTTGATCCATCTATCAAAGACAAGGAACAAGGACCAGGATTTCTATGTGGTTGTAGCCCTGGTAAAAGATTTATTGAAACTGAAACTAATTTAAAAGGAGATTTCTTTTTAAATTACGAATTGTATTTGTTCTTATTTCTGTCCTTGGTTTTAATGAACGGACTGCCCCCTGGTGGACAAGAACAGTTAGCTCACTTGAAAACTAGTGCTTTTGCTATTTCAGATGTCTGAATTATTTTCCTTCAGTTAATATGAATTATGTTCACATAAAGTGGGAATTGAATTCATAATATGTCAAATGCAATAAAATACAGAATTCTAAGATTCGTCTAGGTAGTCTTGGAACATCCTCGAGTACAAGGATGGGATCTTAATCTTTCTATGGTAAATTTCCATTTTTCTGGAGTGACTGGGGAGTTGTGAATTCTAATTACCAGGTTATCTCACAGCCCCTGTTATAGCTTTCATAGATTAACCATTTGCAAAAGCTTGGTACATAGTATGTTGTGGAATACATGGACTGCTAAATGACAATTTCAGTCGTGTTGCATGATGATACTTTGATAACTTAAACCAAGGGCTTTAGGTAAGCTCCTTTCCTATGGGACAGGTATGTGTGTTATCTCTTCCGTGCAAGTGAAGAAATGGAGCTGCCACACGGCCAGGAAGTGACAGAGCTGGAGTTCAAACCCTGGTAATCGGGCTCCAGAGAACATGCTCTTAAACCTGTGCCGAACGGCCTTGCTAACGAGTCACGGCACACTGCAAGGTGCCACAGGATCTCTCTTCTGAGCATTGTCACTCATCAGACTGTGCTGTCACTGCAGACATTGTAGGAGATTAAAATCAGCCTGTGGAAGACCCATCCCTTCTCCCTTCCTGCACTTTCTACCACCTTCACCCCTGTGACACCTCTCAAAGCATCGTACACACTAAGGGGTGCAATAAATATCTCTTATCAGTGAGCTTAGATGATTCAAAGTCTTCTTTCAAAATTCTCAGCTCTTGGTTTATTTGTCACTCGTTTCTCTTTCACACAATCCTGGTGGATCCTACATAAACAAAACCTGGTCATTTGGCTGTCCAGTTCAGGATAACATATTAAATTCTTCACACATACTCGCGTCACATACAGCACGTCCAGACCAAAACAGGCCTCATCTTAATTTGGCCAGGAAGTTTCATCCTTTCAAGGCAATTTCTCTTGTTCAAGTCAGTTGAACAGATCTGCATTTTTTTTTTTTAAGTTTTATTTATTTTTGGGACAGAGAGAGACAGAGCATGAATAGGGGAGGGTCAGAGAGAGAAGGAGACCCAGAATCGGAAACAGGCTCCAGGCTCCGAGCTGTCAGCACAGAGCCCGACGCGGGGCTCGAACTCACTGACCACGAGATCATGACCTGAGCCGAAGTCGGCCGCTCAACCGACCGAGCCACCCAGGCGCCCCCAGATCTGCATTTTTATATGTAATACCTCAAAAGGGATCTTTGATACATTTATTTATTGAAAATTACTGAATTCCCATATGAGATCCATACAACCAACTTTAGTATCCTGTGGGCTAAGCACCCTCCCAAGTGTTTCAGGCCTGAAGCACTCCTTTTCCATGTGAGCCATGTTATTCCTGTTGAAATACTTGCTTCTGGCTTTGGACTCTTACGGACTTGCTTGCCCACCTAGAGCATGGCGGCTGGGGCTACAGCTCTTTATCTCTTCCATTGACGGTTTCATGGCCTTGATCTTCCAAGAAGTCTGATGCCCCTTTTGTTGGTAGCAAGTGCCACTTCCTATTCAGAGAACTGAAAACATGTCCCCTTGCCCAGAAATGTGGACTTTTCCAACACCACACTGTTTAATCACTGTCATGTCTGTCATACTGACACCACTCAGTATGCAACAGGCATTGCTAAAGGATGTTGGCTGTTGCACATACCTGGGAGTACTCCACAAATCAATTGTGTTTCTACACAACCATTCTCCCCGGAATCAATGAGGCTCTTGGAAACTGCTTTAGGACCCTGTATATAATCATATTACTTGAAAGATACTTTCAAAGAAAGGAGGAGAAGAAGGCTACCTCAGTGGCCTAAGAAGACTAAGATGGTTTCAAAACATGGTCTATTGTATCTACTAACACAGGCATGTTACTTTGTCTTTAAACTAAGTATTAAAGGAGCCAGAAAACTTCCTGCTTATCCTTGCTCCTGATAAAGCTTATTCTACATGGTATTTGGTTGGTTTGTAGTAAATCTAGAAAGAGAAAACATTCCAGTAGGCAGTAAAACTTTTAAAGATTACATTTAATGCACATACCAAAAAAAAGAAATTCTAATAACTGCCGAGCTTGAAGTATTGATATAATTAATATAGACTTTAATTTTCTTTTTTTTCCCCCCTAAAGAAAAAAAAAAAACTTATCATCTGCATTCACCCAGAAGCACATTAGTGGTTGAAATCAGACTGTCTGGGTGTTTTGGACACAAAAGAAACCTTTGAAAACTCTGATTGGGGCATATGAGTGTTAAGAGCCTCCACAACAGAGCCAATCCAAAACGTGCCACAGTCTTTCCATTCAGAGGGCATCAATGTGCCTCTTTAATGGTTTTTCAGAATCCCAGGAAATTGTGATTACATGGCATTAGCTTTTCATTTTCTAAAGAATAGATGAAAAGCATGAAAGTCCTCTTAACAATGTGAAGAAAAGTATTTTTGGTTCTGGTAAACTTCTGCTGTTCTCCGATAAAAACTACGCAGAAAATGCCTTTAAGATACCACACAATTATGCGTACAATTGTAGCCCAGTGGTGTGGGTGCCGGAGAGACTACAACCTTATTCAGCCTGAAAAACACCCCCAAATGGCTATTGTTCTCCCTCCACAGTTCCTTAGTCAAGGATGGTATTCATCCCGGCGGTATCATGCATTTATTTTCCCTTCTCTGTTAGATGCTCTTATTTTTCCATGGATTTGGGGGAGGAAATAGTGCCAAGTAAATCATAGGTTTTGGTAGAAATTGACTTCATCTAGCTGACTCTGTATTTGCTATAAAGAGTAGGAAATTACACGGTACTCCATTATGTGTACAGATTGTGGAAATAACATTGACCTGGCTATATTTTATATGTACCTGTAGTACTTACTGAATATCAAGAAAAAATACTTGGAATAGGACCAGATTGTCATTGGAGTCTAATGACATTTCCAGAAACTCCAATATTCCTTCAAGACCTAGGTAAGAAACCAACGTCAAAATCACAGACTATTTTAGGGCAAGATAAGGATTGGGGCTACCATCACTCACATCGTTATCAATTCATTGTATATTGTGAGATCATCAGATGATACAAAGTCTTTTCAATGACCTCAAAGGTTCTACGCTTGTGCTGCTTGAATTTTAATGTGAGTAACAATTTCCTGGGTGACATTCAGATGCTCAGGCCCCCCACAAAGATCATGACTCATTGTATCCGGGGTGGACCCCGGGAGCCAGCATTTGAGCCAACATCCGAGATGATTCCTCAGGTAGACTTAAAGAATTAGTATTTAACCCTTTTTTAGTCCACTTTTAATAGTCACCTAACCTGAACCTGCAGATTGTCCCCACCTGTTGAAGTGCTTTTACTCATCTTGTTATTAATTTGTCTCAAGGTTTAGATAAATATATTTTTTTTATTTTCTTCCCACATAGTAATATAGTCATAAATGGCCACTCCACTGTCATCTGGTGGGGGAGGCTAAGAGGAAACACCGAAATTCAACCACAGCCACATGTGCCTCAAAGCAATTCAAGTCAGAGTGGGTTTTCCTAGGCCTAGACATCTGTTTAGATCAAGGAAAAAGATATATGCATTCCCCCCACACCCTTCATCCATGTTGTATATCCTTGCTACCGAAAGCGTGGTCCAGGGACGTGCAGCATTGATTGGCGTCCCCTGGGAGTTAGGATCTTGTGTCCCATCCAGACCTGTGGAATTAAATTCTGCCTTTGATCAAGATCCTCGGTGACCCCTGTGCACGTGACAAGTGCCTATGATGAACACCCAGTTTTGGAAATGAATACACGGGTGGGTATGGATTTCATGGCAGCAAAATTAAGCATGCTCCAGAAAATGCCTTATCAGGATGACTAAGTAAGTTGTATGCACTAGGTGGACATTTTGCTTCTTCTTCCAGGATCACTTACTTGACATTATCGCAAACGGTCAACCTGACCTCCACCTCCCAACAGACTTTTATCACTGTGGCGGGATTTTACCACACTGAGCTACTCTGCCTCGCTAGCCTCCCCGCAAAGCCCTCCAGAGGCTAGAAGGCACTTCAACGGACTCCACCAGCCTCTCCTATAAGCAAAGCCCTGGGAGAGGGGCTGGGCAGAGGCGAATGCAAAGGAGAACCCGGAAAGCCTCTGCCTCTAGAAGACTTGTGAGTATTAACACAGTCTCCACACCACCCCGAGGAGTGTGTGGGAAGTCACTCGCCAAGTGCTGCACAACTAGGAAGACCACGCAGCTGGGAGGGGACTGAGGGCTGACTACGCAGACTGCGCCCTGAACTTCCGCGCAAAGGAAAAGGCAACAGAGCTGAGAGGCGATTGCTGAGGAAATGAGGGGACACTGAGCTCCAGCAACACCCCCATCTTTGTAATGAAGTTGACAAAGTCTCCGTCTCATGTGAAGTGTAAAGCAGATACCTGTTCCAGCCTCCAAGCCCCCACCCCTGCTCTGACCTCTGCACTAACTCCTCCCGGAAGGAGGTTCCGGGGTTTCTACGGACCACCGGGTGCATTTACAAGCCAAAAAGTGCGAGGCGGGCAAGTGCCACAGACGGTAAAAGCAGAGCACTGTGGGCGCCTTGGGAGCCAAGAGAGTAGCAGTGCCTGTGAGGTAGTTAGGGACAAATGAATCTCCTTTGCGAAGTAATTTCCAGGCTTCTTGGAGGAAGCAGCCCTTGAGGCAGGCCGTGTGGGTCCTACCGATCGCTGAGGGGCAGAAGGCCTTCGGGGCAGTGGGCACAGCAGGAGGAGGCAAGGGACTGGCCACTCTACGTCCCAGCTGAGGTGATGGCTTGTGCTTAGCTGCTTGGAGGGTCAAGGGCAGGGACCAGTTACCCTCTCAGGCTCCTTTTGCTGTGCCATGTAATAAAGAGAGCAAATGTCTCCAGCCCATTCCTAGCTCGGGTGCTTGTTTCCCTAGGGCGGTAAGTCAGTTTTCAGTTTAGCCAGGGAGGGAGATATTTACCACCACCCAGAAACCCCCTTCCTTGGTTGGAGGCCTCTCCTACATTTTGAGGAGGCAGCTACCCTGGAAACTGAAAATGTCAGTTACTCACTTTTGCAGCCTCTCTCACAGCTAGGCCGGGCATGCCATGGCCTGTCACTCCAGAAGCTGGTACCGAAAGCAGCAGAACCTGGGGAGAATCCTACAGAAGGTGTCACAGCACAAATGGCAGATACCCGGGGCAGGGGGAGAAGAGCCGTGGTGTCTGCTGTTAGCACAAGTGTTCCGTGTTCTGTGTGGGTGGTGGGGGTGGTTCAAGGTTGTGGTATCTGGGCCCAGTATGGCAGCAGCGGTGGCTTCATGGGACCAGTTCCAGGACATGATCTGGGGCATTGTTCTAGCCGTGTGACCTCCAAGGCTTGTTCTTCAGGTGAACTGTTCAGTATCCTTTAATCAATTTCTTTTCTCCTTAAAAGAGCCACATTTGATTTCTCTTTCTCGCAGCTAAGAATCCTGACACTTCTGGTATGTTGGATGAAGAAGGGCATGACTCAAGAATTTCAGAACCGATGGGGCCCCTGGCTGGCTCAGAGGAGCATGTGACTCTTGATCTCAGAGTCATGAGGTCGAGCCCCACACTGGGAGTAGAGATTACTAAAAAAAATAAATAGATTTGCAAAAAAAAAGAATTTCAGAACTGAGTCTTTCCCTTTACGTAAAGACCAAGTAATCTTGCGTAGACTGAAAATTTAGTTATTATGTTGATTTCCCAAGTCATTTGATGACAATGTTTGTAGATTGAAGGGAGGGCATAGGGACCAAAGTTTGGGAGCCTATGATAACAGCAGTAAGAAGAAATATGCAGAAAATGAGGGGATCCCTGTATGAAATGACTGAAATCCAAGGTGTTTTCTCCCACGGCCTTTGATGGAACTGTACAAGGTAGACAAAGGGCCCAGACTCTTTTGTTCAGTTAAGGGAAAATTGATTGTTGAATTTATATATACATTTAGTACTTTTTTAAGCTCAAAATTTCTTTACATCAGCAGAATGGTATGGACTGGTGGGAACGAAAGAGGCACAAAACAAAAAGTATGTGTTTACATTTGCTGGAGGTGGGAAGAACTTCAGTGTGACAACAAAGAATTCTCAAGAACATCCATGACTGTTTCTTTTAAGTTAAGCTGCCAATTGAACCACACTGGCAGGAAATACCACCCTGTTATTGCCATCATGATTCCAGAAGGGACAGACTCCAAAATATTGGATTTACATCCAATAAATCTGCTATAGATTTACAAACTGGATGGAACCATCGAATTCGCTTCCTCATGTGATGCAATTCATAACTTCAGTTGCAAAGGTGAAGTCTTCAAGCAACTTGATAGAACATATCTTAGAGCAACATATATTTACTTCTGTCCCCTCTACTGTAACACAAGCTCCATGAAAGTAAGGTCTTTGAATTGTTTCAAAGCACGTGTTCCCAGCACATGGTAGACACGAGATCAAATTGTCCAGCAAGAAGAAAAGATCATACCCCGTTAGAATTTGTGAAGAAGAGGGGCACCTGGGTGGCTCAGTCGGTTAAGTGTCCGACTTTGGCTCAGGTCATGATCGCAGAGTTTGTGAGGTCAAGCCCTGCATCGGGCTGTGTGCTGACAGCTCAGAGCCTAGAGCCTGCTTCAGATTCTGTGTCTCCCTTTCTCTCTGCCCCTCCCCTGCTCATGCTCTGTCTCTCTCTGTCTCAAAAATAAATAAAAACACTTAAAAAATTAAAAAAAAATTTTTGTGAAGAAGAGAGACCATATGTGTATATTACATATCATTTATTACATTAACCATACCTTTGCAACATATTCTTGTTAATGAATATTTTTAGGGGATGAGGCTTTTTTTTTTAAGTTTATTTATTTATTTTGAGAGAGAGAGAGAGAGAGAGAGCACATGCAAGCAGAGGGGCAGAGAAAGAGGGAGAGAGAGAAATTCTGAAGTAGGCTCCGCACTGTTAGCTCAGAGCCCGATGTGGGGCTCAAACCCATGAACCACGAGATCATGACTTGAGTCAAAGTCAAGAGCCAGAGGTCCAAACAGCTGAGCACAAAAGTGCCCTGAGGATGAAGCATGTTACGTTATAGTCTCCGTTCCCTTCCATTTCCTGGTAAATGAGTGCTCACCAATAAGTCATACCTCAGTTAGGTATTCCTTACTCTGTATATCACTTCTCCTTTTAGGACTTCCTGTTTTCGGTATTTTGTAATTTTTTTTTTTTTTTTTAAGTAATCTCTACACCCAACGCGGAGCTCGAATTTCCAACCCTGAGATCGAGAGTTGCCTGCTCCACCGACCGAGCCAGCCAGGTGTCCCCTGCCTGTTTTCAGTATTGAACAGAGAGGTTATTTGTACACAAAAGAACTTGACTTGGGCATTCTTGGATTTTCATAAACATCAGTAGAGGGCATATTCTATTTTATGATGTGACAGGATGTGAAGAAATGTTTTAACTTCAAAAATGATTCTGGGGGCGACTGGGTGGCTTGGTCGGTTAAGCGTCTGACTTCAGCTCAGGTCATGATCTCACGGTCCGTGAGTTCGAGCCCCGCGTCGGGCTCTGTGCTGACAGCTCAGAGCCTGGAGCCTGTTTCAGATTCTGTGTCTCCCTCTCTGTCTGCTCCTCCCCTGTTCATGCTCTGTCTCTCTCTGTCTCAAAAATAAATAAACGTTAAAAAAGAAAATTAAAAAAAAAAGGATTCTGGTAAAGTATAAGGTCTTAGAAACCTCCATGAGTCTCCAATATTCTCCCAGCGTTTGAAGCACGTGGTACTTCAAAGAAATCTCTTAGACTTTTCAGAGTGAGTGGTTTCCATCTAAACTGGCAACTCATTTGTGAGTCTGCAACCCTCCCCCTACTCCACATAATTAATATTGTAAACAATGTTCATAACCTTCTTTGATATTGGAGTTGGGAATTAAATTTCATTTTAAATGTCTTAAATGAAAACAAAAATTTCATTTTAAATGTTTTCTGCGAATAATTTGATAGTTGATTCTGTAAATGTCATTTTTAATGTATGAATAGCTGTTTCCCCAACAACTGCTCTGGCAATAAGCCACTCCATGCAGCAAATATTCTCTTCATTTTCTTGGATTAAATAAAACAACGTATTTACTTTCTTCTTGGTTTGGTTTTTGCTCGCTGTGATGCACTTTGCTCGCTCTGAATTTTAAAAAGGAAGCATAAATTCTGGTCACCTCCTGTTTTCTCACCGTATCTGAAAAAGAAAAAAAAAAGGATAAATACAAACTTAAAATAAGAAAATAAACTGCCTCTAACTAGTCTGTTACAATTGCAGAAGACAGACCATTGTATTCATATTGCAGGGCTTTCGTAACAAAGTATTTCAAACGAGGTGGCTTAAAACTGCGGGCATTTACTGCCTCATACTTCTGGAAGCCAGTCTGAAATCCAGGCCAGACTATGCTTCCTCTAAATAGGAGAATACTTCTTCACCTCTTCCTAGCATCTAGCAGTTTGGCAGATCTTTGGTGTCCCTTGGCTTATAGATGCATTTTTCCAATCTTCTGTCTTTACGTGGCATTCTCCCTATGTTTGTGTTTTTTGCATTGTCATTTTCTTATAAGCCCAGTCGTATTGGATTAGGGGTCATCCCATTCAGTATGACCTTAGCTAACTAATTACATCTGCACCAACCCTCTTTCTAAATAAGGTCACATTCTGAAATACTGGGGGGTTAGGACTTCAATGTCTCTTTTTTGGGGTGGGGAACATAATCCAATCTATAATACTAAGTACTTTGCTATTAAAAATTCATGGATATTTGTATAGCTTTGTTAATGCCAATTTATTATTAAAAATATTTCTTAGAAGAAAATTTTGGTCTAGCAATTTGAGAGGAAAGCTTGCATATGGTTAAGCAAAATCCCAAGAAAAGTCGGTATCCTGTTAGTCAAAATATATCAAGAAGAGTGAGGTTTAGGGAACAGGTGGATATAGTTCTCTCTTCTCGTTCATGACCATGCCATCAGTTACAAATATTTGGAAGAAAGAAAAATCTGGTACGTGTGAGTTTCTTGATTGCTACAGGCTGAATTTTGTCCTGCCCCAAAATTCATTAAGTTGAACCCTACCCACCCTGTGATAGTATTTTGAGATGGGGCCTTTGGGAGGTACTTAGGTTTAGATGAGATCCTGAGACCTCTTAATCACTCTATGTTACCGTATAGAAAAGTTCCATATTCAAGAATCAAACCACTAATCTCTAAGCAACAATGCTTTTCCTCAGTAACACGGTTCTTTTTGGTAGTGGTATAAACACACTCAATGTTGTAGCTAATAAATAAAAATACAAATAAAAAGAATGTGTCCGCCTTACAGAGTCAGGGAGCACCGATGGCTTGGAAGGACTTTCTGGACAATGAGCTGTAAGATTACTGTCACATCACATTGTGAGACTGAAAGCTTGACTCACCCTACTTCTCTTGTCCATAGTTGTCCCAGTTGTAAAAGGAAAGGGATTATGCTAGATGATGTTTGAGGACTCTTTTGTCTCTAGCATCCTGTGAATTTAAAAACTTTTTAAAAATTTATTTATTCTTGAGAGATAGAGAGAGACAGAGCATAAGCAGGGGAGGGGGAGAGAGAGAGAGGGAGACACAGAATCCGAAGCAGGCTCCAGGCTCTGAGCTGTCAGCACAGAGCCCCACGCAGGGCTCAAACTCACGAACCGCGAGATCATGACCTGAGCCAAAGTCGGACACTCAACCGACTGAGCCACCCAGGCGCCCTATCTAGCATCCTGTGAATTTTAAACATTATTAACTATTGATGCTTTTCATGAGAGCAAGTGGTTGAATCCTAGCTCATTTTCTTTTTTTCTGTGTTGGGTTGTTTCAACCCTCTGAGATTTTGTAGTAGACCAGAAATATATTGGACTGTTTTTCCTGACATGAAGGAGGGCAGCTGGTGGAGTAGTTTGTGTCCCTGCCGGGGACGTATATCAAGTATTTCACATTGTTGGGCTGCTTCTGAAGACATTAGGCATCTGAAAGAGATAGTACTAAAATCACTGCTAGGTCAAGACCAGACCGAGAGAAATTTCTTTTGAATCTGCAAATAAAACACATAATGTTTTAACACTTAAGATTTTTTTATTTTAAAGAGAGAGAGCACAAGGAAGGGAGAGGCGCAGAGGGAAAGGAGAGAATCTCAAGCACCCCAAGTGTGGAGCCCGATGTGGGGCTTGATCCCATGATCCTGGGATCAGGACCTGAGCTGAAATCAAGAGTCAGATGCTCAACTGAGTGACCCCTGAGCCCCTTCTGAAAGGTACTGAACCTACACTTCACAAAGAAGGATCTCTAGTTCTAAGCATCTGTCTAGCTACTAATCGGTCTGTTTCTATGAGAATAAACAGGTTAGGGGTTCCTGGGTGGCTCAGTCAGTTAGGTGTCTGACTTCGGTTCAGGTCATGATCTCACAATTCGTGGGTTTGAACTCCGTATCAGGCTCTGTGCTGACAGCTCAGAGCCTGGAGCCTGCTTCGGATTCTGTGTCTCCCTCTCTCTCTCCCCTCCCCCACTCGTGCTCTGTCTCTCAAAAATAAGCAAACGAAAAAAATTTTTTAAAAAAGAACAAACAGGTTGGATAGGATAGACATGTGCTATCTCATTTAGTAGTCACTATTATATGCAGCTGGTGAACAATTAAAATGTGACTAATACAAACTAAGCTGTGCTCTAGTATACATCGGAGTTTGAAGGTTTATATGAAAAAAAGAATGTAAAATATCTGGTTAAAATTTTGTAATATTGATTACACAATGAAATGATAGTGTTTTGGATATATTGGTTAGATAAATATGCTAAAATTAACTTCATGTGTTACATTTCACTTTAGTAGAAAATTTTAAATTCCATATACAGCTTGCATGTCTGTTGGACAACTCTGATTTATAACCTACTGTAAGGCACTTCAGTAAAAACAATATGATTACATTATGTGCTTGGGTTTTTTTTTGTTTGTTTGTTTTTGTTTTTGTTTTTTTTACATTATGTGCTTGTTTGTTTTCTAAAGATTTCATTTTTAAGTAATCCCAACATGGGGCTTGAACTTACAATCTCGAGATCAAGAGTCACATGCTCTCTTGAATGGGGCAGCCAGGCGCCCCACATATGTGTTCGTTGGGTTTTTTTTAAGTTTTTAATGTTTATTTATTTTTGAGAAAGAGAGAGAGCATGAGCCGGGAAGGGGCAGAGAGCAAAGGGGACAGAAGATCTGAAGCAGGCTCTGCACTGACAGCCTGATATGGAGCTTGAACTCACAAACTGTGAGACCTTGACCTGAGCCAAAGTCAGATGCTTAACCCACTGTGCCACCCAGGCACCCCGTGTTTGTTAGCTTTAATTTCACCCTACAAATGGATATTTGAAAGCCAATATTCTGCAGATGTATCTTAAAAATATTCCAAATATCTTTCCCTCTAATCAACCTGAGAGGGCTTATGAGTTAGACAGTATTATTATTCCAAATATGTACAGACATACTGTTTAATGGATGCAGAGTTTCATTTTGGGAAGGTGAAAAATTCCTAGAGATAGATGGTTACAGGACGATGTAAACGTACTTAATGTCACTGAACCATACACTTAGAAATGGTTAAAATGGTAAATTTTATGTTACGTGTTTTTTGCCACAATACAAAAAAGTTTGACTGGACAGAATGGTGGAGACATAGGGCCTTGGATCTAAACTCTCTGATTCACACCCCTCACCTTCAGGCAGAGTATAATGAAAATTATACTTTTAATTGAAGTGTAATTAACATACAACAGTTTAGTAGTTTCAGGTGTACATCATAGTGACTTACTATTTTTTTACATAAGAAAATGCTAAGTCTAGTTACCACCTCAGGTAGAGTACCTCTGAGCAATTCTTAAAAACAAGGATTTATCAGGTTCATGAAAATTTGCTAGAAGTACCTCTGTTGACTTTGCTAACCCAAGACATTCTTTCACAGAGCTAACTTAAATTCTTTCTAAATAGTTTTCTCTTCACTTTTCCTTTTCCTTCCTTTGCAAAAAAGTATTTCCTGAGGAACTCTACTGTGTGTGGCACTATTTAGGAGATATCATGGAGGAAAAAATGGCAGTATATATAGTAATTAAACATAAACACTTGATGTAAATGCCAATTTTGTCCCCCTATTGTCTATGGGCGCATTAATTAACCTCTCTGTACCCTCAGTTTCCACACCTGCAACATGGGCACAGCAATACTACTCATTTTATACTATTCGTACTGAAGATTTTGTTTGTTCCTCCAGATCCACTGCTCTGCTCTGCTCTGTTCCCGGCTCTGGGAATCTGAGCTTTACCGACTGCATCGATAAACTTCCTTGCTCTTCGGCTTCCATTTGGATTTTGCCAGTGGGGATCCCTGGAGATTAGATCGGGGAGAAGATCCGAGGTAGGTAGGAAAAGAGAGTTTGGTTGTTTTGTTTTTGTTTTTGTTTTAATCCCCAGCTTCCTCCTCCTGTGGGTGCTGCAGAATGGCTGCTTCCCACAGCAAGCTGCCCTCTCCACAGGACTTCCTTTTTCTGAGAGACCACAAATATCCCTCCCTTTATAACAACAAGCCTAGGTGTTGTCACAGTCACATTAACCAGCTACCACTGAAGACATGAGCACCAAGAGAGGGGCAGTGCCTTTTGAATAACCCAGCACACGGTTCTGATTCTTCAACATTAGCAGACAGAGCCCAGGAAACATTTTATAGCATGCAAAAGAATTTGAAGATGATTGGGGCACCTGGATGGCTCAGTCGGTTAAGTGTCCGACTTCGGCTTAGGTCATGATCTCACGGCCTGTGAGTTCAAGCCCTACATCGGGCTCTGTGCTGACAGCTCGGAGCTTGGAGCCTGCTTCAGATTCTGTGTCTCCCTTTCTCTCTGCCCTTCCTCTGCTTGCTCTCAGTCTCTCTCTCTCTTTCTCTCTCCCTACCCCCCCCCCCCCGCCTCTTTCAAATATAAATAAACATTAAAAGAAAAAAAAGAATTTGAAGATGATCCAGTCAGCCCCAGAATGAACGCTATAAAGTATTTCTTATTAACTGTCCTCTCTCCAATGTCTAGTATCTAGTTAGTGCTCCTTCAATATTTAATGAATAAATGAACAAATACTGAAAAAACAGCTCTGAATAAAACCAAAGAGAATAGTGCTTAACACTGACTTCCATTTTATTTTTGTATTATATGCTCGCTGTCTACTTTTAGAAGTTGTTCTTACTAAGCTTGTGGTTAGTGATCAAAATGTTTATTGCTATATACTATGGATAACGATGATTTTGATGGAAAGGAAAATTTCTGATTGCCTTTAAAACTATCTGGACTTCTTGTGATCTGTATTGAGTTTTATGGGTTTTTTTTAAGCTTCTACTGGAGAAATTTAAAGAATCTGAATTCTGTATTTTGATGTTGTTAATATAACTACTGAATTTTGTTCTTAATAAACTTATATAAATTGCTTAATTAACAAGAAGCAGTAATAAAAAATTGAATAAATTTGAAGCTACCATAAAAGACAAACCTTATCATAGACATAAAGATAAGAAATATGCAAATGTCACTTAAACTACAGAATATCAAGCTGGTGAAAAATTATGTAGCCAAAAAATTATGTAACAATGACATAGGAATTGCTGATTATATTGAGTGAAAAGACAATATAAACATTTTATGTATGAAAGATTATTACAATGTAAGAAAAAAATCCAACAAAAACTTAGGCAGTAATAAAAGCCAATAGCAATCTGGATGGTTGTGTTGTGAATAACTTTTTTTCTTATTTTTAAAGTGTTTTTCCAGGGGCGCCTGTGTGGCTTGGTCGATTGAATGTCCGACTCTTGGTTTCAGCTCATGTAATGATCTCACAGCTTCATGAGTTTGGGCCCCAAGTGAGGCTCTGTGCCGTCTGCATGGAGCCTGCTTGGGATTTCACTCTCTCTGCCCCTCCCCTTCTCATGCACACAGGATCTCTCTTGCTTTCTCTTTCTCTCAAAAAATAAATAAACATTAAAAAAATAAAATAATAAAATGTTTTTCCAAATTTTCTAATATAAGCATATATTATTTTTATAATGAAGAACATTAAAGTGTAGGAAATCTACCCTTTAAAATACAAATAATTTTGAAAGCTTATGAAAAAATTGAAGACACAAAAATATGGAAAAAGATTCCATGTTCCTGGATGGGAAGAACAAATATTGTTAAAATGTCAATACTACCCAAAGCAATCTACATATTCAATGCAATCCCTATCAAAATAACACCAGCATTCTTCACAGAGCTAGAACACATAATTCTAAAATGTGTATGGAACCAGAAAAGACCCCGAACAGCCAAAGCAATCTTGAAAAAGAAAACCAAAGCAGGAGGCATCACAATCCCAGACTTCAAGCTATACTACAAAGCTGTAATCATCAAGACAGTATGGTACTGGCACAAAAACAGACACTCGGATCAATGGAACAGAATAGAGAACCCAGAAATGGACCTACAAACGTATGGCCAACTAATCTTTGACAAAGCAGAAAAGAATATCCAATGGAATAAAGACAGTCTCTTCAGCAAGTGGTGCTGGGAAAACTGGACAGCAACGTGCAGAAGAATGAACCTGGGCCACTTTCTTACACCAGACACAAAAATAAATTCAAAATGGATGAAAGACCTCAATGTAAGACAGGAAACCATCAAAATCCTCGAGGAGATAGCAGGCAAAAACCTCTTTGATCTTGGCCACAGCAACTTCTTACTCAACACATCTCCAGAGGCAAGGGAAACAAAAGCAAAAATGAACTACTGGGACCTCATCAAAATAAAAAGCTTCTTCACAGCAAAGGAAACAATCAGCAAAACTACAAGGCAACTGACAGAATGGAAGAAGATATTTGCAAATGACATATCAGATAAAGGGTTAGTATACAAAATCTATAAAGAATTTATCAAACTCAACACCCAAAAAACAAATAATCCAGTGAAGAAATGGGCAAAAGACATGAAGAGACACTTCTCCAAAGAAGACATCCAGATGGCCAATCGACACATGAAAAAATGCTCAACATCACTCATCATTAGGGAAATACAAATCAAAACCACAATGAGATACCACCTTACACCTGTCAGAATTGCTAACATTAACAACTCAGGCAACAACAGATGTTGGCAAGGATGCAGAGAAAGAGGATCTTTTTCATTGTGGGTGGGAATGCAAGCTGGTGCAGCCACTCTGCAAAATAGTATGGAGGTTCCTCAAAAAACTAAAAATAGAACTTCCCTATGATCCAGCAATTGCACTACTAGGCATTTATCCTAGGGATACAGGTGTGCTGTTTTGAAGGGACACATGCACCCCCATGTTTATAGCAGCATTATCAATAACAGCCAAAGTATGGAAAGAGCCCAAATGTCCATCGATGGATGAATGGATAAAGAAGATGTGGTATATATATATATATATATATATATATATATATATATATATATAATGGAGTATTACTCAGAAATCAAAAAGAATGAAATCTTGCCATTTGCAACTACGTGGATGGAACTGGAGGGTATTATGCTAAGTGAAATTAGTCAGAGAAAGACAAAAATCATTTGACTTCACTCATATGAGGACATTAAGAGACAAAACAGATGAACATAAGGGAAGGGAAACAAAAATAATATAAAAACAGGGAGGGGGACAAAACAGAAGAGACTCATAAATATGGAGAACACCCTGAGGGTTACTGGAGGGGTTGTGGGAGGGGGGATGGGCTAAATGGGTAAGGGGTACAAAGGAATCTACTCCTGAAATCGTTGTTGCACTATATGCTAATTGATTTGGATATAAATTAAAAAAAATAAAAACAATTAAATTTTTAAAAATATATAAAATATAAATAATTTTGGGGTGCTTTGCGGCTCAGTGAGTTAAACGTCCAACTTTGGCCTAGGTCATGATCTCACGGTTCTTGTGAGTTTGAGTCCCACATTGAGCTCTGTGTTGACAGCTCAGAGCCTAGAGCCTGCTTCAGATTCTGTGTCTCCCTCTCTCTCTGCCCCTTCTCTGCTCATGCTCTGTCTCTGTCCCTCTCTCTCTCTCAAAAATAAACATTAAAAAATTTTTAAAAATAAAATAAAATACAAATAATTTTCTTCACAAAAGGAAAAAAATATGTAGGCCACAGACAAATAAATGTAAAATTACTCTTTAGGACTTTGATCAAAAGGATAAATATAGGGATACCTGGGTGTCTCAGTCAGTTAAGTGTCAGATTCTTGGTTCAGCTCAGATCATGATCTCACAGTTTGTGAATTCAAGCCCTGAGTCAAGCTCTGAGCTAACAGCATGGAGCCTGCTTGGGATTCTCTCTCTCTCTCTCTCTCTCTCTCTCTCTCTTTCTCTATCTCTTGCCCACTTGCACACACGTGTGCACTCTCTCTCTCTCAAAATAAATAAATAAACTTAAAAAAAAAAGGATAAATACAGCACCCAAAACTGACTTTTTCAGGCTTCTAACGAGCTTACAAATCCCATTACATGAAAAATCCACAGTTAATATTGTCCTCAGTGGGGAAAACCTGAAAACTTTTCCTCTACAGTCAGGAACAAGACAGGGATGTCCACTCTCACCACTGTTCATCATAGTGCTGGAAATCCTGGCCTCAGTAATCAGGCAACAAAAAGAAATAAAAGGTATTCAAACTGGCAAGGAAGTAGTCAAACTTTCACTATTTGCAGAGGACAGGATACTCTCTATATAGAAAACCCAAAACATTCTGGGGCGCCTGGGTGGCTCAGTCGGTTAAGCATTTGCCTTCGTCTCAGGTCATGACCTCATGGCTCATAAGTTTGAGCCCCCCTGTTTCCCTCTCTCTGCCTTCCCCCCAGTAACACATGAACTCTCATTCTCTCTCTCTTGAAAATAAATAAACATTAAAAAGAAAAAAGAGAGAGAGAGAGAAAGAAAACCCAAAAGACTCCACCAAAAAACTGCTAGAACTGATACACAAAATAAGTAAAGTCACAGAGTACAAAATCAACATACAGAAATCTATTGCATTTCTATACACCGATAATGAAGAAACAGAAGGAGAAATCAAGGAATCAATCCCATTCATAATTACACCAAACACATGAGATATCTACAAATAAACCTAACCAAAGAGGTAAAAGAGCTGTACTCTAAAAAGTATAGAGCACGGATGAAAGAAATTGAAGAGGACACCAAAAAAAAAAATGGAAAAACATTCCAGGCTTATGGATTAGAAGAAGAAATATTGTTAAAATGTCTATATTACCCAATGCAATCCCTACCAAATCCCATTATTTATTTTATTATTATTCACATTTTTATTTTACTGAAATTTTATTATATTTAAAGCATAGCTGGATAGCACAATTTTGATCTATAGAGTTAGTGGCCAGCTACTCTGTGATGAAATAGCAAATGAAAAGGATTTGGATTTGTAATAAGGAAGCTTCTTGTCTTCTCTCTCTCTCTGTTTCTTCTAGACTACTGGAAATGTTGACCTTCTGGATTCAATAGGTAGGGTAACAAGTTTACCGGAAGCTGTTCTGTCAGCTGGTTGAGTGCTCCAAGGGAAAGGAAACAGAGCCAGGGTGGTTGCTGTATCAGACCAGAATACTCCAACTTCCCTGTGAAGATGAACCAGATGCTTTATGCTTTTAAGCAAAAATGCTTAACATTTTCACTTCATCTTGCAAAATCACTATTTGTGGGTCAATGACTGGAGGTAGGGGTTAGTTCATTGTTAACTTTCCTTTTAATTTTTACTTTTTAAAAAAATTTTTAATGTTTTTATTATTTATTTATTTTGAGAAAGAGAGTGGGGGGAGGGCCAGAGAGAGAGGGAGAGAGAGAATCCTAAGCTGAGAGAGAGGGAGAGAGAGAATCCATGCTGTCAGCGCAGAGCCAGACTCCGGGCTTGATCTCAAGAACTGTGAGATTAAGACCTGAGCCGAAATCAAGAGTTGGACGATCAACTGACTGAGCCACCCAGAAGCCCCAGCTTTCTTTTTAAAAAGTAGATTGTAAAACTTCTGAAGTCCAGGTAGAGTAATGAACAGATAGATGATCTTAGACAATTCCCTTGAATGGACTAGGATTCAAACTTGAGTTTCAAATGTCAGAAGGAAGTAACCTGATCTCTGACTTTCAACCGGTAGCTGTTGGAGTCCCAGCCAAGTCTATCTCCTGATCACGTTGAAATCTATAAGAAGATGGAAGAGATTGAGGTATACCATCATTTCCTGAAGCCCTACGATGTATCTCTAGTGTATACATTTCTATTTTTTCAATCTCTAGTACCTAAGCCTCTGATAAATTTTCAAAATAAGGTACAATCATGACCTATAAATATTTATAAGCTAATAATTTATTTCATATGATGTATAAGATAAACACATGTCGAAGATTTTATGTAGCTCATTAAATAATGAGAGAACTGGGAAATCTGTTAAAATTGGTTCAAAGGTGAAGTCAAAGATCTACAACTTCCTATAGAGTCAAGGAATGTTGAAATGGAAGGAAAAGTGGATTTTGCTACAGGAGTGGGTGGGTAGAGATGTCAAAGCAATCTCCATTTGGCAGAATTTATTTGCATGTCTATAGATGGTGGAAGGCAGAATAATGTCTACTTCCCCCACCTCCAAAACGTCCCAGCCTAATCCTCAGAACCTGTCAATATGTTAGGGAGTGAAGGGGAATTGAGTTGATACAGAGGGAATTAAGATTGCTAATCAGATGACCTAATTGTAGAGATTATCTTGGATTATCCAGATGTGTTCAATGTAATCACAAGGGTCTTTAAACGTGGAAGAGGGTAAGCAGGAGAGAGTCAGAGGGAGCTGTGACTACGGAAGGATGGTCAGAAAGATGCAACATTGCTGATTTAGAGATAGAGAAAGGGATCCAAGAGCTCAGGAATGGGGTGGCCTTTAAAAGCTAGAAAAGGCAAGCAAATATAATTCTCCCTACAGCCTCCAGAAAGTAATGGAGCTCTGCAGTTACCTTGATCTTAGCCCAGGGGAACCTGTGTGGGACTTCTAGTTTCCAGAACTGTAAGAAAGTAAATTTGTGTTGCTTTAAGATGCCAAATTCATGGCAGTTTTTAGAAACAGCAATAGAGGGGCACCTGGGTGGCTCAGTTGGTAGAGCATACAACTCTTGATCTCAGGGTCATAAGTTCAAGCCCCACATTGGGCATGGAGCCTACTTAAAAAAAATAATAAAAAAGGAAAAGAAAAGCAGCAATAGAAAACTAACAAAATAGACAAAAACTAGTTGCCTTGCTATCAGTTATCTACGATTTATGGAGTATAAAAACAGCTCAGTCAAAAACAAAGGAAAACACGCTTACATATACATTCATGCATAGTTAAGATCTCATAGTCATGCTATATCTGCAGAGCTTCTGGGGCTTACTTTTCAGGCAGCAAATGAAGGTAGGAATGTATTCTTAATGAGATGAATGACTCAGCACTTAGCAATTGCAAAGATGCCCTATCCAATCTCAGGATCATTAATCACTGATGGAAGCAGAAATGAGCAAATTGATTACTTGATGGTTCAGTAGAACCCCCCCACCCCCGAAAACTGGGGAGAGCCAAATCATCAATAACTCCGGAATCAATTCTTGCTCCATCAGCCAATTTCTATCCAAAAGGAGTAATGGCCTTTTAGTAGCCAACTGCTTCAGCTTTGGGGGTGTGTTACAGCAAAATTTTCTTCCTTCAATTAAAATAAGCTGGATAACGGGAATTGATGTCCACCCTGAGGTAACTCTTATCAAGTCAAAATTGATTGACAGACATTGGGGGAGGGGGAGAAGCAAAAATATAAAAAGCATTGGATAAAAAAGGATGATTGAAATGGAACTATATTGTTTTTGCTTTCCTGGCATCCATACATTGTTCTTTTCATAGCAACAGGCATAGAGTTTCAGATGAGGCTGATCCCATACATCCTCCCCTTACTACTCCGTTCAGACAAGAGTGGGTGAATGACCTAAGCCTGGACCATCTATCTTAACGATAGGTTAAGAATTTATGAGACCAGGGGTGCCTGGCTAGATCAACTGGGAGAGCATATGACTCTTGATCTCGGGGTCCTGAGGTCAAGCCCCACACTGGGGGTAGAGCTTACTTTAAAAATAAAATAGGGGCGCCTGGGTGGCTCAGTCAGTTAAGCATCTGACTTCGGCTCAGGTCATGATCTTACAGTTTGTGGGTTTGAGCTCCACATCAGGCTCTGTGCTGACAGCTCAGAGCCTGGAGCCTGCTTCGGATTCTGTCTCCCTCTCTCTCTGCCCCTCCCCCATTCATGCTCTGTCTTTCTCTCTCTCAAAAATGAATAAATGTTTAAAAAAGTTTTTTTTAAATAAAAATAAATAAATAAATTAGGAGCGCCTGGGTGATTCAGTCACTTAGGCATCCCACTCTTGGATTTCAGCTCAGGTCATGATCTCACAGTTCATGGGATCAAGCCTTGCATCAGGCTCTGTCCTGATAGTGCAGAACCTGCTTAGGATTCTCTCTCTCTCTCTCTCTGCCCCACCCCCACTTGCATGCACATGCATTCTCTCTCTCTCTTTCCTTCTCTCTCTCAAAATAAATAAACAAACATTAAAATAAAATAAAATAAAAAACCCTTCATATTCAAGCACGCTCTTTAAACAAAAAAAGAGGGAGCACCTGACTGGCTTAGTTGGTAGAGCATGTGATTCTTGATCTCTGGGGTTGTATAGAACTTACTTAAAAATAAATTAAAAAAAAAAAGTGAATAAATAAAAAATAATTTAGGGAACCAGACTGAACCCACTGAGAATCAAGCTTGGATTATTATGGTCCCTCTGGTCTTTTCAAAGTAGTTAATTACTTTGGCCCCATTTCCCCATAAGTCTGTTTGGGATTAATTTCTGTTACAGTCAAGAGAGTCCTGACTAAGACAAACGTGTATATTTGGTAAGTTATTCACTATTATTAAAGATAAAACTAAGGCACATTAAAAATGTTAAGATCTTATTTGAGCAAAAATCAGTTCGAATCAGGCATTTCCAACCAAGCCAGAAGTGGTAACAAGTGCTCCACGATAGGAGCTAGGAGAAAGACTTTCATAGAGTAAAGGCAGAAGCAAAGCAAGGAAATTATTTTGATTGGCTATAGCTTAAATATTTGCCTTATTTGGAAAGTCAAGTTGGCTCTTTGCGATTGATTATCCTTAGATTTTGTTTTCTTAACCTTAAGGCATTTACAGGGTTCGGTTTTGGATTGCTCACTTAATTCTGATAAGGTACTAGAATCACCTTCAGTCTAGTGACCTCCTTGATTTAACACTAGCAAACACACTGATCAAGGAAGAAAGTAAAGATATACACCAGCGGGGAAAATTCCAATTGTTAAACAAAAAAAAAGGAAGGGGTGTTAAATATCATCCGTATATAACGTAAAACATAAAATGTCCAAGGAAAACTAAAATACTAACTCAGAAAGATATATGCACCCCTATGCTCACTGCAGGATTATTTAGAATAGCCACAATACAAAAGCAACATAAGTGTCCATGAATGGATGAATGGATAAAGAGGAAGTCTCTCTCTGTCTCTCTCTGTCTCCGTCTCTCTCTCTCTCTCTCTCTCTCTCTCTCTCTCTCACACACACACACACACACACACACACACAGGAATACTATTCAGCCATTAAAAAAGGAAATCTTGCCATTTGCATCAACATGGATGGACCTTGTGGGTATTTTGCTAAATGGAATCTAAAACAAAAACAAAATAAAACAAAAAAGGCAAATGAACAAACAAAACAAAACTCACAAAGAAAACAGATTGGTGGTTGCCAAAGGGGAGGTGGTATGGGGGTAAGCAAAATGAGTGACGGGGATCAAGAAATATAAACTTCCAGATATAAAATAAATATGCAATGGGCATGTAATGTACAGCAATGGTGACTATAGTCAATAAACTGGTATTGTATACTTGAAAGTTGCCAAGAGTAAATCTTAAAAGTTCTCATCATAAGAAAAACAAATTTGTAAATTTGTATGGTGACAGACAACTAGACTTATGGTGGTGATTATTTCCCAATGTATAGAAGTATCAAATCAATGTTGTATACCTGAAAGTAATAGAGTGTCATATGTGAATAATAATAATAATAATAGACTATTCAAAAAACATAAAATGGTTTATGATACCTTACAAAGGAGAAAATGATAGATGTCACTGCATTCAATAGTCAACACTAACCACTGGAAGCTCATATATCTTGGCACAGTAGCTTCAGCTTCTTCCACTATGACTTCAGTATATTTCACACTGTCCCTAAGTTGCCTGAAACACTGTCCTGGAATCCACTTCAGGATCTATAGTTTCATTTGAAGCCCAAGAGAATAGCACAGGAGTGGAGAAAATATAGTCTTTGTGATGCTTCTGCTCTAGGGAGAAACAGCAGTAGAAGAAAATCTAGCAGTTACTAAAAGTGAGCATCATTTGTAAAAATAATCATAGTACAATCTGATAAGTTGTTACCTCCTTATTTTCATCCATTCAAAATAAATGATTTCTTCTTGGTAACATTTCTAGAACCTCCATTGTGTTCCATTTTCGTCTACCTTCAGCCTGTCTGAGAATGCACAAGAAGCAAAAAGCATGTAATGAAAGGAACTCGATTATTAGAATAAAACGATTATGTTGGTTCAGTCAGCAAAATGAAGTCAACCTACTAAAAAGATTTTTAATGGGGAGTATCATCCTTCATAAATCAGGCAAGCAAACCATGAGCCATTTGGAAAGCAACTTGGTTTGTGCCCTTTTCATTTATCTTAATTTGATAGCTTCATGGAGCCATGGCCAGGCAGTCTCTGGTTAAGCTTGGGGCCTAATGTTGTGGGACAGATCCTTCCTCCATATATTCACTTACTATTTTTATTTAGGTTTCAAAGGCAAAGGAAAAAATTTCAACACTATCAAAGGACTAGTATCAAAACATAATTTTAACATCTTAACATACTTTTTGAAAAACTCTAACAAGGGCGCCTGAGTGGCTCAGTCATTAAAATCTGACTTCAGCTCAGGTCATGATCTCATGGTTCCTGAGTTCAAGTCCCACATTGGGTGAGCTTGGGCCCCACTTCAGGTGAACCTGCTTGTCTCTCTCTCTTTCTGCCCCTTGCTCACTTGCGTCCTCTTTCCTCTCCAACAAAAATAAAAATAAATAAATAATTAAAAACTCTAACAAACTAATAATAGCAGATGGTATCAGAGACAAACAATCCAGTAGAAAAAGGCAACTGAAGAAAAAACCTGAATGGCCAATAAAATTGCGAAAGAGTGCTCAAACTCACTGCTACTAAGGAAAATGTACATTAGAACAAATATGATATACCATTTTCATACACATAAGATTTGGTGGGAACTAAAAATAACAAATGTTGGCAGGGATTAAGGATATTCTCATACTCTAAGTGCAACCACTAGAAGTAAATTTGCAACTATTTTAATATGCAAAGTTGAAGATATTCTGGCCTAACTATTCCACATCTATTTTTATTTTTGTTTGTGCTCCCAGAATTGATTTTAAAGGTAAAAGACTAAATGTTCATGAAGATGCCAAATAAATTCATTTTGGTAATTCATAAATAGGATACCATAAGATAGCTAGAATAAATGAACTAAACCCAGGTGTAGTACCATGATTACATCCTAAACACACTGTTGACTGAAAAAGTAGATTCTAAGAGCATACATGAAGTATGGTACCATCTGTGAAAAATATAAAAGGATAGAAAACTATACTGTATATTGCTTATTGCGCATGTACAGAGGTAATATAAATCTATGTAACAAAAGTATAAAAACATGAACAGTAAGAATACAGTGATTTCAGTGAAAAGGTAGCTCTGGATAGTTAGGATAATGGAATGGGGATGGGTTTCAACTGTATGTACTGTTTGATAAAACAGAAAAATCTGAAGTAAATATGGCAAAAAATTAACTTCTGTGATACATGTACCCCTGGAAGTACAAAAAAGATTTTCTTTCTTTTTTTTTTTTTAAAGATTTTACTTTTAAGTAATCTCTACACCCAACATGGGGCTCAAATGTACAACCCTGAGATTAAGAGTCACGTGCTATACTGACTGAGCCAGCCAGGTGCCCCACAAGAAAGATTTTCTGAAAGATGTACTGGCTTTAATATTTTTAATGAGATGAAACAGAGCAAAACTTCCATGTATCTGTTTTCCTAAAAAGTTATCTTTTTGGGAACTTGTCACACTGGTTCTCTCCACATTTTGAAAGGCATCCCTTGCAATCTTCTAAACCTTAATAGCTGTTGATTTTTCCAGGGCACCAAACAAAGGAACAATTTGAAATACCAGGTTAGATGTTGAGAAAAAATTACTCTCTGTAACAAATACTTTTGCAATTCATCTGACGTTTGTAGAGGAGGAAAAATTTCTTTTTTCCCTTTACCCATCTTAAGTTCATTGGCTGGTGCCCATGAAAATTAGACTGACAAAAGACAGATTAACAAGAGAAAAAGAAACAGCTTATTAACATGTGAATGAAGCATACACAATGGGAATACCCAGAAAGGAGTAACTCAAAGAGATGGTTAGCACTTGGGCTTATGGAGTATCTTCCCAAAAGAACAGTAAATTTTTAGAGAAGTGACCAAACGAAGAGGACTTTGAGTTTATAGGGTGACAAATTGGGGGAAGGTGAATGTATGGGAGATCTAATGAAAGATAAGGGCTAGTTAGCAAAGTATGTTATGTAGATTCCTTGTTGCCATCTCTGGGCTGATTAAGGTAACTTTTGTCCTTTCCAGTAGAGAGAGGAGGGGGAACAACTTCATAAATTTATGTCCTATTTTAGGCAATAGGAGTAATGCAGAGAGCTTTCCTTTTTATCTGCTTCTTCTCAGAGGCCTTCAGCTTAAAATAATCCTTATACCAGGGGTGCCTGGGTGGTTCAGTCGTTTAAGTGTCCGACTTTAGCTCAGGTCACAATCTCACAGTTTGTGGGTTCAAGCCCCACATTGGGCTCTGTGCTGACAGCTCAGAGCCTGGAGCCTGCTTTGGATTCTGTGCCTCCCTCTCTCCCTGCCCCTCCCCTGCTTGTGTTCTGTCTCTCTCTTTCTCAAAAATAAATAAACATTAAAAAATGTAAAAAAGAATAATCTTTATATCAAAGTGCCATATTTTGCTCCCACTGATTTTTTCATTGTTTCTAAAAATATTGGAGGACCAAATTGAATTTCCAATTGATCATTAAATATAATTTTAGGTAATAAGCCAAAAATCATATAGTAATTTATTAAAACTCAGAAGGTATTACATTGTTATAACAAAATTCCCTACATTCTTTTCTTAACATTTTAATATGGAAAATTTTAACACAGAGATGAGATCAGAGAATAATAAACATTCATATGTCTTTCATCTAGATTAAATAATTATTGATATTTTACTACATTTGCTTTTATGATCTCTATTGGTCCATCACCTAGATACACTGCTCTTTCACTGAAACTTTTGAATGTAATTTGCAGACACCCTGGAACTTTACTTGTAAATCCCATACCTCTCAAAAAATTAACAATAACCATGTAATGTCATCTAATATCCATCTCATAATCGAATGTTTATATGTCCCTCAGATTTCTTTTATTACACCTTTTCAATCTAGAATCTACACAAACTAACATTTGGTTGTTTTAACTTTGTACATTCTTTTAATTTGAAATAGCTCTCCCATCTTTTATAATGATACTCATTTTTTTTAAGTTTATTTATTTTGAGAAAGAGAGAGAGTGCACGTGGGATAGGGGCAGAGAGAAAGGGAGGGAAAATTCCAAGCAAGCTCCACACTGTCAGCACAGAGCCCGATGCGGGGCTCTAATTCGTGAATTGTGAGATCATGACCTAAGCTGAAATCAAGAGTTGAAATGAAGAGTTGGATGCTTAACCAACTGAACCACCCAGGGGCCCCAATACTCACTTTTTGAAGAGGCCAGGCCAGTTGTTTTGTAGAAGGTCTCACATTTTATTTTTGTCTTACAATGTTGTTTAACGTGTTATTCTGTCTCCTTGAATTTCCTATAAAGTGAAAGTTAGGTCTAGAAGGGCTTGATTAGATTCAGAGTAAATATTCTGCCAAGAATTTCTTATAGGGAATGTTGTGAATATTGTATTGTATCATATCAAGAGACAGTGTAAGGATAACCCACTATATTTGTGATGCTAGATTTGATCTCCTAGCTTAGGTATTAACTGCCAGGTTGCTCCTTGGGAAAGATTCATCTTTCCTCTTGTAATTGGTTAAAAAAAAAATCTCTAGTATAATGCTTTGGAAATGTGTCCCCTGTCAACATTTTACCCAATGGGTTCAGCATCCACTGATCAGTCTTACTATTGTTAGTATTATTTCCTGACCAGTTATTAATGTTTTCATTTTAAAAATGAATAGTTGTATACTATATTTTAGTTAAGAATATTTTTAAGACTATTGGGGTCCCTGAGTCAGTAGAGCATGAGACTCTTGATCTCAGGGCTGTAAGTTTGAGCCCCACACTGGGTGTAGAGATTACTTAAAAATAAAACCTTAAAAAAAAAAAAGGCTATTAACCAAAAGTCCTCAACCTTGTTCTATTCCTCATTGTTAAGTTTATCACGTCTGCTTTCTTGAAACTTACGTCCTTTCAGAATGTAAAGTCATTGAATTATAAGAGAAGATTAAATAAATTCTCTAATAGAATAGGAATATATTTAGGGGTTTCAATGAGGGAATTTTCTGATGGGAAAAGGAGAGACTGGTGACAGCGGCACTGGGCAGTATGATTGAGTAGAATTGGAGTAGGCACATAGTGGTATGCTGGACCCAGCACATATTGGCTTGCAAGAGCTGATTGTTAAATTTTTCAGAATTTCGTGAGCTGGTTGTTATGCACAGCCATTATTAAAAGTTAAAGTGTATAAATTTACAGTGAGTTATATTAAAAATAGATAACAGGGGCACATGGGTGGCTTAGTCAGTAGAGCATGCAACTCTGGATCTCATAGTCGTGAGTTCAAGTTCCACTTTGGGAGTAGAGATTACTTTTTTAAAAAGGTAATAGGTGCGCCTCCAGGGGGGCTCAGTCGGTTAAGGGTCGACTTCGGGCTCGGCTGGGGTCATGATCTTGCAGTTTGTGAATTTGAGCCCTGTGCATCAGGCTCTGTGCTGACAGCTCAGAGCCTGGAGCCTGCTTCGGATTCTGTGCCTGCCTCTCTCTCTGCCCCTCCCTGCTCAGGCTCTGTCTCTCTCTATCTCTCAAAAATAAATAAATGTTAAAAAATATTAAAAAAAAATTTTTTTTAATGTTTACTTATTTTTGAGACAGAGAGAGACAGAGCATGAACGGGAGAGGGTCAGAGAGAGAGAGGGAGACACAGAATCCGAAACAGGCTCCAGGCTCTGAGCTGTCAGCACAGAGCCCAACGCGGGGCTTGAACTCACAAACAGCGAGATCATGACCTGAGCCGAAGTCCGACGCTCAACCGACTGAGCCACCCAGGCGCCCCAAAAAATATTTTTAAGAAAGGTAATAAACATTCAAAACTCGTAATTATTTTTACTACACTTTCCCATTATCTATGCCCTTGAGGTTATTTATGTCTATTGTATCTGCATTATGGAAATGTTATATGATAATGAGCTGTGCACATCTCTTTCCAGTTTCATGTTCAGTGACATTAGGCTAATAGTTTCAAATAGGTCATGGAGGCAGCATTTACAACATGGAAACACCAGCAAGCATGACAAATCAAGGCTATTTATTATTTTGTTGATTGTCTAGACTTAAAAGTTATGGTCAAGAATGGGGTGCCTATGTGGCTCAGTCTGTTAAGAATCCGACTCTTGGTTTCAGCTCAGCTCATGATCTTGTGGTTTGTGTGAGCAAGTCCTTGAATTGGGCTCTGTGCTGACAGTGCATGGAGCCTGTTTGGGATTCTCTCTGTCCCTCTCTCCCTGACCCTCCCCGTGCATATGTGTGTTCTCTCTCTCTCTCTCTCAAAATAAATAAACTTTCAAAAAAGTTATGAAGAGCTTGTTAATACGGATGAAACTTAAAAGTGTGTTATGTCTGTAGCTGTTAACATTGTAAACAGCAGTAAAAATTGAGTAAATATTCTTTCAGTATTCAAAAACCATTATTCACTGCAGAAAAGAAGTTGATCACATTATTGTTCAAAGAGTGAAGTTTCAATATGTGTTAGTTGTTTCACTTTGATTTTATTCCTTAACAAAAATATCAAACAACATTCACAGAATTATGTTGGTTCATCAATAGCAACAACATGTTGCTCTGGATACAAAAGTTCAGTAAAAATCAACAAAAGTGCTTTGTGAGAATCAATTGTTATATGAAATTTAAGCAGAAAACATTTGAGGTTAATATTTTTTTCATAAGAGCATTTCTTTTAAGTAGGTTCCATGACCAATGTGGGGCGTGAACTCATGACCCCAAGCCCTGATACTGAGAGTCATATGCTCTACCCCATGAGCCAGCCAGGAGCCTCATAAGAGGAGTTTTTAAATCAATAAAACATATATTCATATATATATGTTTTATATATGTTTATATATATGTATATACATATGTGCATATACATATATATGTATATATGTTACATAAATATGCTTATAAATAATATGTTTATTTATATATAATGTTTATATATAATATATAATAATATAATATATATTTAATGTTTATATAATATATGTTTATTTATATATATGTTTATATATGTTTTATACGTTTATATACGTATATACATATGTGTATATACATATATATGTATATATATATATGTATATATGTTACATACATATGCTTATAAATAATATATATATATAATGTTTATTTTGAGGGAGAGGGAGAGAGAGAAAGGGATGGACGCTTGACCGACTAAGCCACCCAGGTGCTCCCAAACATATATATTGCTATGGACTAAAATTCATGTGTTGAACCTTAACCCCAATATGACTAGATTTGGAGATAACACCTTTAGTAGGTAATTAAGTGTAAATGAGGTATAAGGGTGTGGCCCTAACAATAAAACTGGGTGGCCTTATTAAAAACAGAAGCGAAATAAGTCAGTCAGAGAAAAACAGATATCATATGATTTCATTCATATGTTGAACTTAAGAAACTTGACAGATGAGAAAAATAAGATAAAAACTGAGAGGGAGGCAAACCATAAGAAACCCTTAAATATAGAGAACAAACTGAAGGTTGATGGGGGTGGGGAATGGGCTAAATGGGTGATGGGTATTAAGAGGGGCACTTGTTGGGATGAGCACTGAGTGTTGCACATAAGTGATGAATCACTGAGTTCTACTGAAGACACTACACTGTATGTTAACTACCTTGAGAATTAGATAAATAAATAACTAAGGGGAAGCAAGAGTTCTCTCCTTTCCCTCTCCTTACCAGGGAAAGGCCATGTGAGCACACAATGAAATGGCAGCCACTTACAAGTCAAGAAAAAAGGCTTCAGAATGAAACCTTCCTGCCAGCATCTTGGTCCTGGACTTTCCAGCCTCCAGAACTGTGAGAAATAAATTTCTTTTCTGTAAGCGTACAGTATTTTGTTATGGCAGCCCAAGCTTAGACACACACACACACACACACACACACACACACACACTCCTGATAGGTACCTAAGTATTTGTAAGCACTGTTAGGGAATGATAAGTGCTATAAAAATATGGAGTAAATGATATATGAAGAGTGCAGTGAAGGCGGTGCTTTAGATAACCCAGGCTGTAGATCATGAGAACCTGAACTTGGGAAGTGACCTTAGAAAAACAGAAGTTTAGGGGCCTGGGTGACTCAGCTGGTTAAGTGTCCTACTCTTGGTTTTGGTTCAGGTCATGGTCTCATAGCTTCAAGGATTCGAGCCCCACATCTGTCTCTGTGCTGGCAGCGAAGAGCCTGCTTGGGATATTCTCTCCCTCTCTCTCTCTCTCTCTCTCCCTCCCTCCCTCTGTCTCCCTCTCTCTCTGCCCCTTTTCCACTTGCACTGTCTGTCTCTCTCAAATAAATAAATAAACTTAAAAAAAAAAGAAAAACAAGTTTACATGGCTTCAATAGGGCACCATTTGACTTGTCAGCTAACTGCCTAGCACCTGGACTGCCCATGGATATTGGGTATTTCTCCTGTAAGTATGTGAAACATTCCAACTAATCCCCTGAGTTTTAGTTTGCTCCTCTGATCATCCTCTATCCTATTGCCAGAGTGATGGTTCAAATCTTTTACAATCCACCTCTCCCTGTCCCACCCCTCCCCCAACACACACATCCGTTCATTGTGGTCATACTGAACTAGTTCCTTGACTCTGTCCTGTTGCTTCATGAACTTTCTGTTGCTCTATCTGGAATTCCCTCCCCTGTTTAGCCAACTTCTCCTTGTCCTTCAAAATTTAGGGCCAGAATTACCTTTTCCAGGAAACCTTCCCAGACCCTTTCTGATTTAGGTACCCTCTGTCCATATTACACAAGCACTATGCTGTGATTTCGGTTTGTCTTTCCCACAATCTGTGTCATATTCATTTTTTTACCCTCCATGCCAAGCATTGGGGCCTGTCACATAGCAGGCCTCGTTAAGTACTTGTTGAAAATTTTTATAATTAGGACCACAGGGCTTAGCGAGCCTGCGGAGGAAAACAGCAAAGAAGACATTTCTACGGCTTCTGCATAAAAGAGCAGAGAGATTTTGGGGTTTGGACAGGGACAGAGAGGACCGTCTGGGAGCTGGAGAAGCGGGAAAAGTTGCTTCGCCACCCTCCCTTGTTAGCTTCCACAGCTAGAGTACAGGACAGGCGAAACTGAAATAAGAAAAACTACATTTCCCGTCATGCCTCAAGACACCGCTATCGGTTTCACCTCTTTGTCACCGCCTCTTCCCCGCGGAAGTAAAAGGAGCACTTCCAGGTTCGGCAAGAACCTGGAGCCGAGGGTGTTAGATCGGCGCCGTTGGGTCTTGCTCCGAAGCTCCGCCTTCTCTCCGGTTTTTCTAGAAGCCCGGCTTTGCTCTTGGCAGTGTCGTACAGGTATTTTCCGGCCCCTTCGGGTGCTCCCAAGGCAGTTCGCTACACCGGAGCGGGCGAAACTTTTCTTCTGTTGAGGTTCGGAGTTCCCTTAGGGCGCGGCGGGCTCGTTGCACGGTGCAGGGAAACCGGTTATCGGAGTCGTGGCCCCGTGCTTACATCCCTTTTCTTCCCTTACCGATTGCAGCGTCCGAGGCGCGTGTGCGAATCTCCCCATGGCAGAAACGGCCCCGAACGGCCCCCAAGGGGCGGGCGCAGTGGTAAGTGAGCGAGCAGGGTCTTCTGGGTTGGTTTATAGGACTTAGAAGGAGCAGGAAGTGTTGCTCAGTTCCGAGGCGTTTCAGCTCATCGCTTAAAGGGCCTGGGCTTAGTGAGTGAGGTGGGGGTAGCGTAGAGAGAAGAGATCTTGAGCGAAGATGTGGAGGAAGCTACAGGTTTTCTGTTGGTAGCGACAGTGGGCTGGCCTGGAGCAGGTGACCCTCACCTGTATGCCAAGGAAATTGGGCCGCCTTGCCTCTTCCCCCCTCTCGGTCTCTAATTGTCCTAGGTTCCAAGGTTGAAGATGCCACCTGAGGTGGTGCCGTGACACAGGCCTCATTCTGCACAGGCGTGCTGGGAGAGAACGTCTCTCTGCCCGTTTTATGCCATTATATGGAAATTACGCAGTGAGGGGGGAGGGGTCTTTTTCTTTTCGTCATTTTATCCGTACCTTTTTTTTTTTTTTTTAACGAAGAGAGATCTTAGGCTTCTGTAAATGTTTTATTCTTAGCATGCAGATCTGCTTAATAGTTATTTGTATTGCTCTCTAATTTTAAACACTATGAATGTGTGAATTGAGCTTGTCTCTTTTTCCTTTTTAAACATTTTGCAACATTTCCACTTATATACACAAATTTTCTTTTTTCTTGATTTTGCTGAGCCGTTTAAGAATTAGTTGCATACACAATGATGGCCAATTCATACATACTTAAGTATTCTTTTACATGACCACGGTGCAGCCGTTGTGGCAATATTTGCAGTTAAATTTGAGAAATTTAACACTGATCCATGTTGTTACCTTATTTAAAATCCATATTCAGATTTCCTCAGTTGTGTGTTAAAGTGTTTTCCTCCTCATCCAGGATTCAATCTAAAAGCATGCATTGCTTTTACTGGCCTTTAGTCACTTTTAGCCCAGAATAGTTCCCTTGCCTTCTTCCTCTTGCCATTTTTGACTTTCAAGAGTCCAGACTTGTTCTGCAGAATGCTTCTCAAATTGAACTTGTCTGGTTTTTTTTCCCCCTGGTCACTAGATTCAAGTTGAACATTCTGGCACGATTGTTGTTACATAAGTGATCGTCTGCCTTTTTCAGTGCACTATATATATCAAGAAGCATTTTATGTTGATTTATTCCATCATTGCAGATACTAAGTTTGATTATTTGGTTCAAGTGGTATCCACCAGATTCTCCACTGTAAAAATACTTTTTTTTCTTTTGTAGTTGAAAACTATTCTGTGGCATGATACTTTGAGACTGCGTGAATAGTTTTTCCACCTAAGTAGATTTGTTGACTATAACATGGTTAGATTGTTGCCTCTTAAAGTATAAACCAATACTTTTTTAAACCTTTTTTATTGTGTACTAAAATAGAGATATGTATTCAAAATGAAAGAGACCAGTGATTTATTACAGAATAAACACCCTAAACAGTTTTATTTTTTTTTAAGATTTTATTTTATTTATTTATTTATTTTTATTTTATTTTCTTTTAATGTTTATTTATTTTTGAGACAGAGAGAGACAGAGCATGAACAGGGGAGGGTCAGAGAGAGAGAGGGAGACACAGAATCGGAAGCAGGCCCCAGGCTCCAAGCTGTCAGCACAGAGCCCGACGCGGGGCCCGAACTCACGGACCATGAGATCATGACCTGAGCCGAAGTCGGACGCTCAACCAACTGAGCCACCCAGGTGCCCCTAAAGATTTTATTTTTAAGCAATCTCTGTACTCAACAAGGGGCTTGAATCCACAACCTGGAGATCAAGAGTCGCATGCCCCATTGACTGAGCCAGGTGCCCCTAAACAAATAGATTTTATTTTTTTATTAAAAAATTTTTTTTGTTAATGTTTGTTTATTTTTGAGAGAGACAGGGACAGAGGTAGGCTGTAGAATCCGAGGTAGGCTCCAGGCTCTGAGCTGTCAGCACAGAGCCCGATGCGGGGCTTGAACTCATGAACTGTGAGGTCATGACCTGAGCCGAAGTTGGACACCCAACCGACTGAGCCACCCAGGCGCCCCTAGATTTTATTTTATTATTTTTTTAAGGATTTTTTTTTTTTTTTTTAAATTTTTGAGACAGAGACAGAGCATGAACGGGGGAGGGTCAGAGAGAGGGAGACACAGAATCTGAAACAGGCTCCAGGCTCTGAGCTGTCAGCACAGAGCCCGACGCGGGGCTCGAACTCACGGACCACGAGATCATGACCTGAGCCGAAGTCGGCCGCTTAACCGACTGAGCCACCCAGGCGCCCCATGCCCCTAGATTTTAAAGAACATGTTGTAAAATTAAGTTTCAGTCTGAATATTTGTGGAGAAACTGAGTACAGTAAGCTATAGATTCGTTCTTCCACTTGGCTACTTGTGATCATTTAAATTTAGAGGAGTCACAATGTAGTAGGTTTGGTTAGAATAAAACAGACATCTTTCTTTTCTTGTTTATTTCTTTCCATCTCTCCCTCTTTTTCTGTCTTCCCTCTTTCTTTCGTAGGCTCCACACTCAACGTGGGGCTGGAACTCATGACCCTGAGATCAAGAGTCAGACACTACCGACTGAGCCAGCCAGGTGCCCCAAAACAGGGATTTTTCTGAAATTACCTGCATATTGTTATAAAGACATGCAGTAAAACATCTTTGGATTTTAAAATGTACTTGCATTTTTTTCAAAAGCTTTTTATATAGTATTTCAAAAGATAATTAAGTTAGATTGCTTAGAGTAGTGTTTTTAGACTCCACATTAAGATTCATAAATGAATTGTGAAATCAGCATAGTGGAAACACTAAGTATTTCTTAAACATTAAATAGAATACAAAATACCAAAAGCCGTCACACATAGGAAGGATGATGTTTTGTGAAGCTTCTGTTTACTTGTATATCTGTGTATGTTTGTGTCGAACCTTGATGTAAAAATTAACATAGATTCTATCAAAAAATGTAAAAGCCACTTAAGAATTTGAATACAAGACACATTTTTAATGAGAAATCAGATTTTAAGTTATCCCATTAGTGATAATGGATACATCTTTGGCAAATGCAGCAAGGGCAAAGAAAGATGGAGAAAAAATGGAGAATAAAGTGGTATATGGGAGTTTAATCTAGGGCCATTGAAACTAGGGTAAGATGTATGGGGCGGTTTCCAGGGGATGAAGAAAGTCATAAAATTGGAGAGGCAGGTGCTATTTAACATTTGACAGCCACATTTTGGACAGAGTGTCTCAGGCCCTTCTTTATACATAAGCAAATTATCCACAGGCCAGTAAGTTCAGTAGTGAGTGACTATTACCATGGTTTTACATTTCTCCTTTTGCAAGGTTCATTTAATTCAAAGTGGCTTTATGTAATGCCTTTTTACTCAAATCTTAAACCTACCTATTTGAATTTGAGATTTTTCTAAGAACAGATACTAAGGTTCTCTTGAGAGCAATTAGTTCTTATTTAGCATTCTTTTAAAAGATGAAGCCAGTATTACAAGTGTTGAAGGAATACAGACAATTGTAGTTAAATTTCAGTTCAAAGGTTTCTTAACTAGTCTGTATTTTTTAAAAATATCAATTATTTTTTTTTCTATTTAAGTACTTTGGTGCTTTCTGCATCAAAGCCATAAGGTGTTTGGATGTGTTACGGAGCATATATGTGAAATAGCTGCCTTAAGAGTTTTCATTTTGATTTTAAATAATTGCTACAGGGCTGTTAAGACATTTTGAATAGGCATAAAACTGTGTAATCTTCATTCTTAGATAATTTGCAGGTTTAGTTCACTACAATATTTTTCTTTTTAAATTTAGCAATTCATGATGACCAATAAACTGGACACGGCCATGTGGCTTTCTCGATTGTTCACAGTTTACTGCTCTGCCTTGTTTGTTCTGCCACTTCTTGGGTATGTATTACACAGATTTCTGCCTTTGATACTCAGTTCAGTCGGTTTTTATGGACTACCTTTTATGTGGAAGACTTGTTAAACTGCAAGAGTTTCAAGGACAAATAAAATGCAGGTCTCCTTTAGGCACTGATAACCCAGTAGTAGTACCAACTGAAGGAATATTTTATATCGTGTGCTTTGTGAAAGTTGACATCAAGTTGAAAATCAGAAAGAAAATGGATGTGTGGGGATGAGAGGAGTTCATATTTTTTGCCTATTTGACACTTAATAGGAGGAACGCCTGCTGTATAAAATTCAGTTGGGTATGTATATGAAGTGATGCTTCTGAGAAGGTATAGTGGGTTCAAGTAATTTTTTTCTATTGACATGGAAGAGATTTAGGTGTTGTGCAATGATGATGCAATCCACAAAGGAGGAAGAGACATGGTAGTTGTTAAGTCTCATGATAACCTCTCCTCTGGTAATTTGCAGGTTGCACGAAGCTGCAAGCTTTTACCAGCGTGCTTTACTGGCAAATGCTCTTACTAGTGCCCTGAGACTGCACCAGAGATTACCGCATTTCCAGTTAAGCAGAGCATTCCTGGCCCAGGCTTTATTGGAAGACAGCTGCCACTACCTGCTGTACTCACTCATCTTTGTCAATTCCTACCCGGTTACAAGTATCCTTTTTGTGCTTTTTTGATGAGGAAATCGCGTATGAAGCATATAGACGATTCTGATTATTTTTTGCAGTAGGGAAGGTTCGGCAGTAAGGGGTTCCATGAAGCCTGGGTTGGTTGGTTTGTTGGCACTTAACTTGAATGAAGATACATTTAGTGTAAGAATATCTGACTCTAAAATGTAAAGTCTAAATTTGAAGAGCTGGTGTGGGGATTTTAAATTTTGTGTCTTTGTTCCTGCCTCTTGTAAGCCTCTCTGTTGACAATGGATATTGTGAAGTTCAGATTAAAAGCATAGGACTGTGGAGGACTTATTTTAATATTTAAGGTTTTTTTATTTGATTCAATCTTCTTTGGGAAAGTGCCCATATATCTTGCTGTAAAAAAGAATCCTCGGCTCTTTCAATTCCATGTGAGCTAGAAACAAATGGAAATTCATTAAGAAATAACTTATATAAGAGAGAATTGGATAATTAATAAATACAATAAAAATACTAGTATTTACTGTGGATAGAGGAGAAAATAAGGACACATGGATAATCTTTGGAGCTAATGAGGATTAAAGAACTCATTTGGAATTGTATGTTTATACATTTCAAAAGTGTGTTGGGTGACAAGTGGTTTTCTAAAAACATGGGGGAGGGTTGGGGAGGAGGACTTTAGTATGTTTGAGAAGCACTGGATCAAACGGCCTTCAGTAGGTTTCTTTACCATAGGACCTTTGATCTACTAATGTTCATTGTGAGGTGAAAGAATTGGGGGAAGGGCAGAGAGGGGGGGAGAGAGAGAGAGAGGGAGGGAGGGAGGGAGGGAGGGAGGGAGGGAGAGAGAATCCTAAGTACACTCCATGCTGTTACCACGGAGTCCAGTGCAGGACTTGGACACATGAACTGTGAGATCATGAACTAAGCTGAAATCGAGTCAGATGCTTAACTTACTGAGCCATCCAGGTGCCCCAATACTAATCTGAGTTTAAAAAAAAATTTTTTTTTTCAATGTTTATGTATTTTTGAGAGACAGAGGTGGGTAGGGGAGGGGCAGAGAAAGAGGGAGACAAAGAATCCAAAGCAGGCTCCAGGCTCTGAGCTGTCAGCACAGATAGCTCCTGAACCCCGAGATCATGGCCTGAGCTGAAGTCAGACGTTTAACCGACTGAGCCACCCAGGCACCCCAATACTAATCTGATTCTTAAAAGTAGTTGGGTATTATGTTAGTAAATAAAGATGAGCCCAAAGTCATATTACAAAGTTGTGTTCTGATCTTTGCATTTACATGGGTGATGCTGTCCTTGATGTCTAGCCATGATAGGTACTTAGGGTTTAAACTTGTAGACTTTTCACCCTTTTTATTTTCTGAATAGTTTAAAAGTTACATTGAAAGCTAAGATTATGAATCTCTTCTAAGGATTTGTGAATTATAGAATGTTAGAAGTAAAAACTTGTTAGAAATCTGTAGCTTTGAGGCACCTGGGTGGCTCGGTTGAGCATCTGACTCTTGATTTTGGCTCAAGTCATGATCCCAGGGTTGTGGGACGGAGCCCGTGTTGGGCTCTGCACTGGGCGTGGAGTCTGCTTAAGATTCTCTCTCTCCCCCTGACCCCTGCCCCGCTCACATGCACTGCCTGTTTCTCTCTTAAAATAAAAAATAAAATCTGTAGCTTTGATGACACTTGACCTAGGAAATGAAGTTAGTGTCAGAGCCATGATTAAAACCCACATGTCTTGACTCTCTTCAGGGTTCTGTTTTCATTACTTGCATTGCTTCTGCAGAATCAGGCTTTAAGTTAGGATATGTGTCAGAGTTTAAATTTAAGAAGCAACAAGATTTTGCAATGGCCTTAGAGAAGAGAGTTGTAGCTTTCATCAGTTCCAAAATGATCTATGATTGATTAAAAAGTATAAAGCTATATTGGGGCGCCTGGGTGGCTCAGTCTGTTAAGCCTCCGACTTTAGCTCAGGTCACGATCTCGCAGTCCGTGAGTTTGAGTCCCCCATCAGGCTCTGGGCTGATGGCTCAGAGCCTGGAGCCTGCTTCCGATTCTGTGTCTCCCTCTCTTTCTGCCCCTCCCCCGTTCATGCTCTGTCTCTCTCTGTCTCAAAAATAAATAAACGTTAAAAAAAAAAATTTAAAAAAAAGTATAAAGCTATATATACATGATCTCTACTGAGGAAATTGGCATTTTACTTCTTGTGTGTGTTGGGGAAGAATTGGTTAGGATGTTAATTTGGAGAACTACTAGATGAGAGGTAGGATTTTTGTAAACCTTGGGTATATCACTGTCATCTTTGCCAATTGGAAATTAGGGACCTTTGGATCTAATGAGTTACACTTATAATGAATGAATTTGGTACTCTTTGTGTTACAGTAATCACAATTTCCCATCACACCAAGCTTTCAGTTAATGTAGAAAAATATAATGGTTCATTTCCTAGAAACTGGAAATAATTTTTTTAAATAAGGGTAATTTAAAAATTTTTTTGATTTTTTTTTTTTTTTTTTTTTAAAGTAAACTACCCCCAACGTGGGACTTGAACTCATGACCCTGAGATCAAGTCACATGCTGTACTGACTAAGCCAGTCAGGCATCCCAGAAACTGCAGATACTTTTAGGCTGAGTGTTTTTGCCCTTCATGATGGATGAACAGTCTCTGTCATTTTAGGAAAATACTTGACAGTGTTTTTGCTCTCGTTTTTCTTGACCTGGCAGAAATTGGGTAATAAATAGGATCTTTTGAGCGATTTTCATTTTTCAAAAAGCTGAATGAAAGTTGTATATTTATCCATGACATAAAGCCAAACAATTGAATTCAAATATGTTTGTAATTAAACTGATGAGACTTTGAACTAACTGTACACAACCCCAAATACACACTTTTTATTCAGTACAGGTTGAGAACACATGGCTGTATAAGCTTCATAGGTACGGTATCTTGAAATAATAGGGATCTTGTAGGAAAGAGATAATGGGGATCTTATAGGAAAGAGATAATGCAGGATCTTTAGTTGAGGAAAATTGGTAAGTCCTTTTTTAAAGTTTTATTTTTCATTTTTATTTTACGTGAATTCTACCCCCAACCTGGGGTTCAAACTTAGCGCCCCGAGATCAAGTTGCATGTTGTACAGACTGAGCCAGCCAGGCACCCCTGTGGAAGTACATTTTAAACTGTTCCCCACACTCTTTCCTAAGCAGTTGTGATGAGGAAAGCAGTACAAAGACTGTCTTCGAATTTGAAGGCAAATTCTTTTGTCCAGGATGGCCTTTGTGGAGTTAAAAGCTGTCATATTTAAGGCTTTGAGGTGGCCTAGATTTCAGTTTAATTGTTTACAATATTTTATTATCTAATAGAAAAGGAAACTTTTATCACTTTAAGTTTTTTCATAAAAAAACTGAGCTTTAGAAACTGAAATTGTTTGCAGATTAAAAGCTTCATTTGGTTGCAAAGTGTATCAGTAAAACAAAAGCCACCACTGAAGTCATTTTTGCAGATGCCATTTCAGATCTATATTGGGCATAATACCAAAGTACTTAATAAACATTAAATTTTTTCCTTAATTGTTTTCTTCAGTGAGTATTTTTCCTGTGTTGCTATTCTCCTTGCTTCATGCTGCCACATATACGAAAAAGGTCCTTGATGTAAGTACAGCTGTGGTGTTTTTTTGACTTCTGGATTGCAGACTGTTGGTTGGCATGAATTTGAGTTCTAAGACATTTTGGCATTTGTCATAAAAGTTTCCTCCATTCCCTACAAACTTGTAAATTATTAGTGATTTGAAAGTTTTAAGTTTGAAATTTTGTGTTTAAGTTTCACAAAATGCATTTTGTAGATAAAGGATTGTATTGCAGATTACCCCCTAGCTTCCAGAGGAATTTCTGAAGTTTGAAATAGACCTTTTTGTTTAAAAAAAAAAAAAAAAAATCTATCTTTTAGGTTTGGTAAGTTGTCAGAGATCTCCTCCTCTGTCATTGTTTAATTTTAACATACCAGGTAAGTACAGTGTATTGAATTTCTTTTATGTTAATATTCAGAACTAAAATATTCCTAAAATATTTTCTTATTCCTGGATTGGAACATTAAGCCCAAGTTAAGTGTGCCAGGCAGATTGACTGCATATGCACTGACATTTGAATTAAAATATACAAATGTTTGCCCTGTGTTGACAGTTTTCTTTTTTTTCTTTTAAAAAAATTTTTTTAATGTTTTTTATTTGTTATTTTTGAGAGAGAGAGAGACAGTGTGAGGGGCAGAAAAAGAGGGAGACACGGGATCTGAACCAGGCTCCAGGCTCTGAGCTGTCAGCACAGAGCCCGACGTGGGGCTTGATGAATTGTGAGATCATGACCTGAGCCGAAGTCGGACACTTAACTGACTGAGCCACTCCAGGCGTCCCAGCTGTCTTCTTTATTCCTGTAGTTCTTTGGTCATAGTGTTAATTGGGCTCTGTAATTTCTACCTTTATTTAGCTAAGGAGTCACAAATACCTTAACTGTATTACTAAGCAGTCAGATTTTGTTAGACTGGTTAGATAGAAATAACCACCATTTTTGTGTGTGTGCAATAATCTAGTCTTTTTTACAAAAAATAAGGCATGAAAATGACTTACTACTAAAGTTGTCTTTGTAATTTTTCAAATACACAAAATACAGCAATGCAGGAAAATACACTAACTTTTACCTTATTTTGCAAACTTTCATATTACCATTTCCAAAATAATTTTCTTTTAGTTGTTTTGCCTGTTGGCTATACTGTGTATCTGAAGAAAGAAAATAACTGAATAATCAAAAATGCTGTGAGGGGTGCATGGGTGACTAGGCTGGTTGAGCATCTGACTTCGGCTCAGGTTATGATCTTGCGGTTTGTGGGTTTGAGTCTCGCATCGGGTTCTGTTCTGACAGCTCAGAAGCTGTGAGCCTGCTTCAGATTCTGGGTATCCTCTCTTTCTCTGCCCTTCCCCTGCTCACGCTCTGTGTGTGTGTCTCTCTCTCTCTCAAAAATAAACATTAAAAAAATTTTTTTTACATAAAAAAATGCTTCATTATTTCTAATGTTTGTTTTCTTATGTTTTAGGCGAAGGGTTCAAATAGTTTACCTTTGCTGAGATCTATCTTGGATAAACTAAGCGCTAATCAACAGAATATTCTGAAATTCATTGCTTGTAATGAAATATTCTTGATGCCTGCTACAGTTTTTATGCTTTTTAGGTAAGAATAAAAATACATTGGTTTTGGGAGGCAGATGACTAAGTGATCATAATAAATATAATAACTCAAATTTTATCCTGCTTAAATCTGTTCAAGATTAATATTAGCAGCCATTTTTCTCATTTTATTATAGAGAATCTTGAGACATGGTAAACTTAGGAACTTGTCTTATTGTTCCTTGTGATTTACCACTTAACACTTGGAAAATGAATTTAAGAACCACTGTCTTTGAAAGAGTCTTGGGAAGCCTAGATTAGTGCATTCTGCCATTATTTAGATAATTTTTCTTCTAGAAAGATTGCAGAAAAATTAGTCTGGTAGTAATAGTAGCCTAATGTCACTTCCGTGTTTTGTTTGTATTTTAATTATACAAGTAATGCATGAATAAAGAAAGTTGTCCTGTTAAAAATTAGAAGATCAGACTGATATTGACCCTTCCTATCAAGATTCTTGCATTTAAGTTTTAAAACTACATTTCTGGGGAGATGGGTGGGGGAATGGGTAAAGTAGATGGGAATTGAGGAGTGCACTTGTGATGAGCACTGGCTAATCACAATAATAAATAAATAATGAATGAATGAATGAATGAATGGGAGGATAAGTTTGGATGACATAAACTTTGGTTACCAAGTCAAAAGTTTTTCTCTGTCTCTGTTATGTGTTTTTCTTTGTTGTGGAAAAAAGTGACTAGTTTCAAAGCCAAATTGGGAAAAAAAAATAATTTGAATTAGGGAAAAAATGAAACTACATTTCTGCCTGGATTGTTGCTTTTTCAATTTTTAGTTTCTCTAGTAGCAGGACATTATAGATAAATGCTAAAATATCATTTGACTATGAATCCTTGTTGCAGTTCTGTACTCTCCTTCTGGTATGTGTATATGCATGTAGTACTTTTAAATGTTTCTACAGATACATAGAAAATGCATATTATGGGTGTGGGGTTTAGTTTTTATTTTACACCAGAAGTGCCATAATGCCTCATTTGTCTGCATCTTGCTTTTTTCGTGACCTATTTATGTTGATGGATACAGTTCTGGTTTGTTCCATTTAATGGCTTTGTAGTGTTTGGTCATATTAATAAACTGCATTTTATTACCTGTTTCCCCTATTAATGGGGAAACATTTGTTTCCAAATACTTGCTTTTCCAGATATTGATGCAGTAAACTTACTTTTTTTTTTTTTTAATTTTTATTTATTTAAGTAATCTCTACCCCCAACATGGGGCTCAAATTGATGATGCTGAGATCAAGAGTCACATGCTCCTACAACTGAGACAGCCAGGCGCCTCTCTTTTTTACTGTTCTACTTATACTTTTGTGCCAGTGTTTTCTCTAAACCAGAAATGATTTTGTTGAGGCTGCACTAAGTGCATTTTATATTTATTAGACCATGCCAGATTGTCATCTAAGATGTCTGTATTATGTCTTCCATAATCTTACTAATTTGAAAAAACTTACTTTTGTTTATGAGATACTTCATTTTAGTGTTCATTGCCTTTAACTAACTAGTGAGATTTTTGCATGTCTGTTTTTTTTAGCAATCTATAAGCTAGAAACAAAGTTTTACAGGTTTCTTCATAAATACATCTGTTCTTTTAAGTAATGTTTTTCTCTGGAAACTCCAGGATCCCACATGTTGCTCAGGTTATAGGGTCACAAGCTAGGATAATATAATCTAAGTAAAGTCTGGAATAGCACAGGGGAAGACTTCTTATTCATTGTTGGGGATTTGGACTCTAATTGATATAATCATTAACTTAGCCTTTGAGCATTGATTTTGCACATATAAAAAACTTAAATTTTAGGGGTGCCTGGGTGGCTCAGTTAGTTAAGTTTCTGACTCTTGATTTCGGCTCAGGTCATCATGATCTCATGGTTTGTGAGATCAAGCCCAGTGTCAGCACAGAGCATGCTTGGGATTCTCTCTCTTCTCTCTGTCTGCCCTGCCTCGTGCTTGCACATGTGCATGCCCTTTCTGTCTCTCAAAGTAAATAAATAAAGTTGGGGCGCCTGGGTGGCTCAGTCAGTTAAGCATCTGACTTCAGTTCAGGTCATGATCTCGTGGTCCATGGGTTCGAGCCCCGCGTCGGGCTCTGTGCTGAGAGCTCAGAGCCTGGAACCTGCTTAGGATTCTGCATCTCCTTCTCTCTCTGCCCCTCCTCCATTTGCATTGTCTCTCTCTCTTTCTCAAAAGTAAATAAACATTTAAAAAAAATTTTTTTTAAATAAACTTAAATTTTTAACAACACTTAAATTTTAAAACAAAATGATTTTAATTTTTAAGATTGTAAAAGAGATGAGAATTTACGAGAAATATTAGAGGAATCACTTTGTTTTTCTTAAAAATTAAAGTAGGTTATACGGTTTTATTCAGTCACTAGTAGGGAAAGCTAGTGATGCTCTAAGTATGTCACTTGCATTTAACACAAACTATAAAATTAAAAATAATTTAAAATCATTATTCCTTAGATGACCCCTTCATGATATAAGCACAATCTAAATATTAGAAGGCTTCATTAAGTTGCTTTTTTCACAGTATTGCTTCAAACTTTGTATTTAAAAATGAATGTAAAAAGTCTGTGTTTACCTCATGTACACAAATATGCGTGTAAAGAAAGATAAAAGGAAGGTCCTTGTAGCTTTATTAATTTGTTAGTAGAGAGTTTGTTACATTGTAGTAATGCGTAAGATGAACTGCTTGAATCTGTAAAAAGAATGAGGTAAATTTATGTGTTATGAAAGGGGATGGTCTCCAAGATATAATAAGTTAAAAGTTTGTTAAGAATTGTGTAGGGTGTCCCCCTTTTTATATTTTGGGGTGTGTGTATTTAAGGGCATATGTATGTTTTTTTCTGCTTCACTTTCTTCATCTTTAAAATGGGAATGATAATGTCACTTCCATATTACAGTAAAGTGGATTCAGTGAATTGTAAACTGAGCACTGTATTAGTGTTGGCATTATACACACTTGTGCATGGAAATTTCTGGAAGGATGTTTTAGAGACTGAGCTGTAACTGAGGAAGAAGCTAACTTGGATGATGGAACATTTGTTTTTCATTGAATTTTCTGTATTTTTTATAGTATGTGTTTATTTCAATTTGAAGAGTTAAAGATTTGTCACGGGATTTATTGGGGAAAATGGACGTAACACATTTAGTTTAGTGCTTAGTTTGTAATCACGTAAATTTGTACTATGAAAGTAATATCACAATTTAGAAGAAAAGACAAAAATTAACTTTAAAAAGCCACATTTAGCATCTTTAATGTATTTCCTCAAAGAAAGTTTTAAAATACCATTGTAATAATACGTATAGTTTTATACTCTGCAGTCTTCAAAGTTGCTGTATTGTTCTCGTAATCAAGATTTTAGGTAGTTGCATCCTAACTCCATCAAGTAAAGATGATATACTTAGCTTTGCTACCTAACTACCCACATTAGGTTGTTGATACATTTAATTTGTAGTTATTTGCAGTGAATGTCTTAATTCAGATAGTTTTTCCTGGGAAAAAAATTCTTGATTTAGAATTTCATAAATAAGTATATGGCTCTTGGGTATTGTAATTGTGCTTTTTAACCAAGAAAAATAGTTAGAATAGGCTATGTAAATTTACTAGAGACCTGTGTAATTACAGGTTTTTTTGTTTTGTTTTGTTTGTATAAAATGAACCACTTTTCATTTACTATGTTATAAAGTTTCACACTTTGATGATCAATTATTAGTGGTAATTATGGAAGCATACATTTTCTGGTTTAATAGCTTTTAAATTTTTTAAGAGTAATACATAAATACATGTTTGTAAAAATTTAAACAATAACATTTTATTTTTTACCAATCATTTACATTCTTGTATTTCCTTTTTTTTTTTTTTTTTTTTTTTTAAAGTAAGCTCTGTGCCCAACCTGGGGCTTGAACTCACACCTTCAAGATCAAGAGTTGTATCCTCTACTGACTGAGCTAGCCAGGCGCCATTCTTTTATTTCCTTTTTAAGAATAACTTTGATTTAGACATGATAGATATTATCTTGACCATTTAATGAATGAAGACACATTCCTCAATTAAATTGCCTTTAAGTTTTGAAAGTATATATATGAACTGATAATGTATATTTCTTACCCTTGTATTTGTTTATTTCAGTGGTCAAGGGAGTTTGCTCCAGCCTTTTATCTACTATAGATTTCTTACTCTTCGGTATTCCTCTCGAAGAAATCCATATTGTCGGTAAGCTGGTGATTAGTTTAAATGTTTTATTTGTTGAGAGTACTGTGAAATATAGTATGTATAACTTTTAAGAGTTATTTAGCTTTTATGTTTAGAAGCAAGTGTTATTTTGGTAAATTTAAGTTCCAGGCCTTAGTAGGGTTGGTAAGTAGACCGGATTTACCTTGACCTCCACTAAAATAGTATTCAAGTTTAAGGAATTTGAAGATGTTTAAGACATGAGTCCCAGTCTCAAGGAACTTTCCTAATTGAAGAAGCAAAAGCATGCATCAGATAATAAGGAAACGATAGTTCAGGATACAGTGTTCACAAACCATTATGATGAATTGTTACGCTTGCTTTGTCATATCAATAGTATAGTCCAAGGTAAGGAGAAATCAATGAGCCAGAAGATAAAACAGCCCATCAGAGTTTCACAAAACAGAGATTTTAATGTGTTAAAGAAGAATTAAAACCTTTGAATAGTCATAATAGGTAAACGCATTTTAGGTAGGAAGAGAGTAAGAGCACAAGTTCAGAGACAAGAAAGAACAAGCCATGTTTAAGGGGCATTGAATAGAACTGTTGGACTATAATGGAGATTCTGAATGGTGAGTGGTTGCAGCTAAGATTAAAAAGGTATAAAAAAAAAAAAAAAAAGGGAGGGGTGCCCAGGTGGCTCGGTTGGGTGAGCGTCCGACTTCGGCTCAGGTCATGATTTGCAGCTCATGGGTTCGAGCCCCGCATCGGGCTCTGTGCTGACAGCTCAGAGCCTGGAGCCTGCCTCGGATTCTGTGTCTCCCTCTCTCTCTGCCCCTAACCCACTCACATTCTGTCTCTGTCTCTCTCAAAAATAAACAAACATTAAAAAAAAAAAAAAAAAAGGTATATTGGAGCTATGTCATAAAACTTCTTGGATTTCAGGATAACAAGTTTGGAATTTATCTTTTAGATGTATGGGAATGATGGTTTGGGCATGATCGTATTCTTCTGATAGATTTGTGCAAAATAGTTTAGAGAGGAAAAATTGAGGAAGCGGGGAAATATTTTAATGAATCACTGTAATGTTCAGGAATGGAGACTTAAATGATACAGTAAGTTATGCATGACGATCTCAGAAATTAGAGTAAATCTGAAATGAATAGCTGTCTTCAGTAGTTTGTTAGATCTGTTAAGAGACTAATGTTAACATAGTTTTTGTTTTTAAATTTAAAGTAAATTTATTGTGTGGGGTGCCTGGGTGGCTCAGTCAGTTAAGCCTCCAACTTTGGCTCAGGGCATGATCTCACAGTTCGTGGGTTTGAGCCCCACGTCGGGCTCTGTGCTGACAGCTCAGAGCGTGGAGCCTGCTTCTGATTCTGTGTCTCCTTCTCTCTCTGTCCCTCCCCACTCACACTCTGGCTCTCTCTCTCTTTCCTCTCTCTCTCTCTCAAAGATAACATTAAAAAATAAAATCATTGTGTAGTAGAATTCATCAGAAATACAATGAGTGTATTAGCACAATCCCTATTGTATTTTCACAAGCGAAGTAAAAAGAACTGAAATTGAATGCTGGTCTCCATCATTCTCCAGGTGTGTAACTTTAGGCAAGTTGTTTAAATTTTAATTTCTTCATTGGTAGAGAAGAACAGCTCCTGGGGGTGAAATGAAGTAATGTTTTAAAAGAGCTTAGATTCTGTTATATATATTTTTTTAATTGTTTAATTTTATTTAAATCCAAGCTAGGTAACATATAGTGTAGTAATGGTTTCAGGAAGATTGTTATGTTCTTAATACATAGTTTATTTTCCTTTTTCTGTGATTCTGATAGTCCTTTGAGGGGCTTTTATGCTCTGTTAGACAATGTCTTACAGTACTTCCTAAAACAGAGCTTACTTCAGACACAGATTCTTTTTTTTTTTTTTTTTTTTTTAAGTTTATTTCTTTATTTTGAGAGAGAGAGAGATAGGGCATGAGTTGGGGAAGGGTGGATAGAGAGAGGGAGACAGACCATCCCAAGCAGGCTCAGTGCTCAGTGTGGAGCCCAGTGTGGAGATTGATCTTACAAGTGCGAGATCACAACTGCAAGATCACGACCTGAGCAGGTATCAGGAGTCGGATGCTTAACCGACTGAGCCACCCAGGTGCCCACAGACATAGATTCTTAATGAGTCCCTAGTCACCAGTAAACCTTCAGTTTTACTTGATTCCATGAGTATTTGTCCTTTTTCTTTCTGGTTCATGTGTTCATTTCAGATATTATCTTCGAGTTCCCTGCCCTAATATCCACTTTTCATGAGCAGATTTTTCTCTGCTTCTTTATACCCTCTTCATCTCCCATTTTCTCCGCATAGCCTTAAATTGGATTAACACACAGATTTAGAAGTGTCCCGTGGGATAAAAAAGGAACGGATAGCAGAGGATCCAGGTAACGCAAATATGTGTTAGTAAACATTTTCAGAGATCTCCCATAAGCACGTAAAACAAATCAAAACAGTAGAAAGGTAATGGGAAATATTTGAGCTTATAAACATTGATAAACATCCTATAAAACTATATTTTCTATGCTACACTTTTTTTTGTTAGGGATTTTGAGACTATATTTGCCAGTTGTACCATATTCACTTAACGATATTCATTCTCAAGTTAGTGGTTTCAGTCCTTTGTAGATTGGCCAGCCACCAGCCACATCTGACTGTATGAATACAAATTAATTAAAACCCATAAAATGTATAACTCTGTTCCTGAGTCATATTAACCAGTTTCACGTGCTTGAAAGCCAGTGTGGCTGATGGTCACTGTATTGGACAGCACAGATGGACATTTCATCATCGCTGACACTTCTGTTGTCAGTGCTGCTCCAAAGGAGCTCTGTGACTTGGTATAGATTATGCCAGAGATAGAGCCAGGAGTGAAAGAACTTGCCTTGTGACTAGAACAAGCCATGACCTCTTTAGGCCTCATCTGTAATCTGAGAGGTTTGACTAGAGTATTTTCAAGGTGCCTTCTAGTTTTATTTGAGTCATTTATTCAGAAGACAGTGATTGTGTGTTGGTGATAACAACTTTATGTAGGATTAAAGTACCTGCTTTGTAGAGACTTGGAGCTGAGTGAATTACACAGCTGAGTAGGTCAATGTGATGATGACGGCTCTGTGAAAGCTCAGAAAACTGAGGGAGGCAGTTGAGAATTCACTGAAGAGGTGGTAATAGAAGTCAGGTCTTTTGAAGTCTGGTACGTGGGTGCCTGAGAGGGCATGTTGCTTGAATTAAGAAGTGTATAGGGGAGTCATGAAGATCTGTGCCTAGAAGGGTAAGACAGGGACTAGAGCATGAAAGGGTTTGGATTTTATTTCAAGAGAGGAAGAGCATTTGAAGTTCATATTGTGGAGAGTTTGGGAACATGATACAATCTGATTTAGAAATATTCCAGAAGATGTATTACAGGCTCCCCAAGAAGACAAAAGGACTGATCTGGAGACTGATTAGTCCAGAGCCTGAACTAATTCCATGGTAAAATAAAAAGGGGATACATTTGAAAGATATTTAGGAGGTAGGAAGTTAGGGGTTAGGGAAGAAGACCAAGATAAGGAAGCCCTCAAGTTTCTGGCCCGGGAACCTAGGAGAGTTGTGTGTAATGGGTCTGTCCCAAAGATAGACACAAGAAGGACAGGTGTTTGGATAAATGTGCGTCTTTCCAAATTTTCTTCCTGCTTTTGTGTAAGAGCATGTTACATCCTATTTTAAAACAATTTTTACTTTTTCCTAACCAGCAAAATAACCCTGAAGATACAGAAAGGTAGAACACAATTGTCTTTATGTAGAATGAGTCAGCACATAAGTGAAAATTCAAAAATGAATAGTCAAGAATTACTTGTGATGATTCAAAATCTCTTAAAAATTACGGTTCAGCCAACATACATGATTTTGTGTCTGCTAGCGTGTACAATACATGTGTGATGTGTCCAGTATGTGATAAGGGGTCCTTTGGAGGCAGCAAGCACAGTTTAAAGTCCACAGCCTCTTTGGAAATAAATGTACAACATAACTGGGATATAGGAGTCATGGCAGAGAGTGGGAGGAGACGAAGCAGAAATTTCAATTAAGACCAGGAGGGCGGGGGTACCTGAGTGGCTTAGTTGGGTAAGCGTCCAACTTCAGCTCAGGTCATGATGTCATAGTTTGCGGGTTCAAGTGCCGCATTGGGCTCTGTGCTGACAGCCCGGAACTTGGAGTCTGCTTCAGATTCTGTGTCTCCCTCTCTCTCTGCCCCTCCCCTGCTTGCACGTGCGCGCTCTCTCTCTGTCTCTCTCAAAAATAAACAAACATTAAGACTAGGAGGGCATTAGATATTAAGGAGTTGGACTTCAATCTGAAGGTAAATAAGCTGGTTTGATGAGTGGAGTGATCCAACTGGGAAATGGCCTTCATTGAACATCTTCTGTGTTGTCTCATTTAAATAATCACACCATGACTGACTTCAGCAAGTACATATTCCTATTTTATAGATGGGAAAGCTCTGAGAGGCATTACGTGTAAGGCAGTAGTTTAAGGAAAATGGTAGGTGGGATTGCCCATGGTATATAATTTTCACTTCCTTGCTCTCTTTTTTTAGAACTAGTTGAGTTTACCTAAGGTAATATGAAGATGATGTGACTCTACTATTAAAAAGATATAAATCACTCCTAATCCCAGCCCTCAGAGATAACCATTTATTAGGTGCTTTTGTTAAATGAACTCCCTCAACCCCCCTCCCCCATACACACAAACAAGACACAAATGTTGATTTTCAGAATTTTATTTTGTGTATTTCCTACACATTGTAGTTAATTCTTTTACCTCAGATTTTTTTTTTTTTTAATGTTTTATTTATTTTTGAGACAGAGACAGAGCACGAATGGGGGAGGGTCAGAGAGGGAGACACAGAATCTAAAGCAGGCTCCAGGCTCCGAGCTGTCAGCACAGAATCTGAGGCGGGGCTGGAACTCACAGACCACCACGAGATCATGACCTGAGCCTGAGCCACCCAGGTGCCCCTACCTCAGATTCTTTAATGGCTGTGGGAAATGCCTTCATCAGCATTTGCTTTGTATTCTTTTTCCTTTGGTTTCTGAAAGAAAACTATTTTATCTTGCAGGACCTTGTTCAATGAACTGAGGATTGTTGTTGAACATGTGATAATGAAACCTGCTTGCCCACTGTTTGTGAGAAGACTTTGTCTCCAGAGTATTGCTTTTATAAGCAGACTGGCACCAACAGTTGCGTAGTCTAACATCCAGCTAAGTTATATATAATATAAATAAGCATTATTAGCAGTTGGTACTTCTGCTAGGGGTTGTTAATTCCAGGTGTAAAACTGACCTCAGTCCAATTTACATAATTTACATAAATGCATATCAATGGAAAAGTAATCATTTTTCTGGCATGTTAAATCAAGCCTTTGAAAAAAATTCCCTGAGAAAATTTTACTCTTCTGTGTTAATGATTAAGGAAGTTTCTATCGTGTGATAAATGTATCAAAAATTTTTTTAAATGCTGCTGTGCCTTTATCATGAAGTACATTTATTTCTCTTGTAAAAGTAGCTTTAAAATTTCTTTCAACCTAATGGGTACCCTGAATTTATATCTGGCATGATTTCATCATGGTAATATTAACATACATGAATTCATTATATTTTGAGACAGTATTCTTTTGCCATTCAGTAATTTTGGTTGATGATTTTAAAAGAAGCATTTACCACTGTATTTAATTTCAAATTGTTACTAATTGATTTTGTGCTGCTTTGTTAGGGTTTATTTTGGATGTACCATTATGAGAGACATTCTGCATGCATCTTATGCTCTGACCTTCCAGAATTTTATTTCCATAATTACTTAATGTGGCTTTGAATATTTTTTAGAAAGGCTGAACTGTTAAGCTTATTAGCCAACTGGGTAAATATCTGGGGTCACAACTGTTTTACATTGGAAAGCAGTAGTTCCACAGCTTTCCTTGCAGAGATCCGTAAAGTCACCTTTCTCAAATAGGAAACACTTTTACAAATGTGGACATGTAGAATATTAGCATCGATATAGTTTCTAGAATTACCTAGATGAGACTCTTGACTGCCAGTTCTCTCGGTTTCTTAGGCTTGAATTTAACAGGCAGTGGCAGCAGTTCAGATGTGTTTTGAAAGGAATGTAACTGGAGATTGAACATATGCCTGTGCCTGGTGTCTGTTCTGAAATAATAATGAAGATTATCCTGTAGACTACATACTTACCCATGAAATCTGATTTAAAAGGTTAGATGGAGAGGTTTATAGGTAAGATAATTGGTTGGGGATGGGGCTGGAGAGGACTTGGGGGGCGGGGGAGGGAATAGTGTGTATTTTAATTTCATAACGCATAGGTAAAATTGGGAGTATAATATGTTAAATCCTGTTTGTTGAGCTGCCGTCAACTTCTTTATAAAATTCATTCTGATCTTTATTACTGTTGCATGATTGGGAATGTTTAAAACACTGCAAAAATTTTAGTACACAGTAATGTAATGGTTTTTGTAACCAGTTTTCTTCTGTCTGCACGTAATTGGATTTCTCAGATAAATTCATTAGTAACTTGTCAGTAACAGTTTTCAGTTTATTCAGCTTTCCTATCTCTGGAAATGTGAGATCTACTTGATAGCTCAACTGTAGCCAACTTTTTTTGTATTTTTGTAATATTTATCTACTAAGTTAGAAAAGCAGCCTCATGAAATACAGTTGATTGAGTGGATGGGTGGGTGGGTGTGTGGCTAGCCTCATTATCATTATATATATATAATCTGATGGTTTTAAGAACTAATTTTCTAGAGCAATAAAGTGGCTATAAAATGTTAAGTAAACAGTATATTATGATTTCTAATGATGTCTTTAAAAATTAAGTCTTGAATTATATCAAGAAATTTTGGCAGCTGAAGGTATATTTATTTTTAAGTTACTAGTTTTTTGTCTACAATTTTTTTTTAATCTGGAGATAATTTTAGATTTATAGAAGAGTTAAAAAAATAGTACAGAGAGTTCTTGTCTACCTTTCACTCAGCTTCCCCTTATCCTAAATCTTACAACATTTATCAGAACTAAGAAATTAGCCTTCGAGCAATACCATTAAAGTATAGAACTCATCAGATTTCACTATTTTTTCCATTTATTAATTTTCTTTTAATGAGCTGTTTTTACTCTGATTGTCTTTTACTTTTAATGACCAATAAGTATGCCTTTGAGTTTTTGCTCTTCAGTTTGGAAATTACTGTTGGTGAAAAAGATTTCTCTAAAGGAAATGATTTCATGTTGGTCTTAACAAAAAGAATTTTAACAGTAAAACTTATAATTTAGAATATTCTGTGCTTTAAAAGGTGAGCCTTTTAATCACATAACAGGATTCTATTTCTGATATGCTCATATTGGACTGTTCTTTAAAGGAAGGCTTGATTTTTAAATAAAAAACTCATGAAAAAGTAAATTTTACAATTTGAGCATTACTAGATGTTTAGTTTGCATGAGCTTGTAGCTAGGAATTCTGCAATATGAATATGTAGAACCAACTGATTTGGCATCTGAAATTACAGCATAATATGTACACCTATCAAATTAAAATTAAGGAAATAAAGTAGCAGTATATGGAATGAAGGAAGTAGGAGAAACTGTAGCATAGGTGAACCTATTTTTACTTCCAGGTTTGAAAAAGTTGCATTAACATCCAGAATACCTAATTCTTTAGGAAGTGGTGTGGTGCTGTTGTCCTTCTAGCACTTTCTGAATTGAACCCTCTTGGACAGGTGGAAGCCTAACACAAAACCTACTTTTGTTAGAACAAGAATTCTGTGTTCCTTTTGTATATTTAATTCCTCATGAATTTAAACTCTGTTTCGTAATCAGTCCAAAGAGAAATTTCTTAAATCATAGTTTGTATTTAAATTTTCTTGCAATACAATTCACCAAAGTAGATGCTCCTGGAAGGAAGGAAGTAATTAAATTTAGATATTTAGAAACTTCCCTTACAGGGAAAATCAAGGCATGCTGATGCTATACCAGAAGTTAGGAAAGACATAGGAGGTCTATTTTATACTCTGAATTGTAAAGCTATCTGAATACTCTTTCTAAAAATCACGATGAAAAATTCTGAGTAGGCTTGTATGTTTAGTATATGAATATTAATCATTTTGGAAAGGAAAATGAGTGTATATGTGGTTAAGATAAGTGGAACCGGGAGACTTAGTTTTTTTTTTAAGTTTGAGATCAGAGTGAATGAAATTAGTTTTGAGGGATTGTGGTTAAAGACTCCTATTTAATCCTGAGGAATTTATTTTGATTAATATAGTGATTCTGAAACACTTCTCCCACTCATGCCCACCCAAATCCCCCTAGGATCTGCTAGCCTCAAAGCTACCCAAATTTAGACTAATTTTGATTCTTAATTCTGTAATGAAAACCTCAAAGGAGAAAGTAACCACCGACAGTTATGTATATATATGATCAGTAGGTGGCACTCTTTCTTCAAGTAGCCCCGCCCCCACAGTTGTTTCACAGCCCCTGGTGGAAGGTTAAATGCCACCCAAAGTGGCCTGTAAAACTAAGGACCCGAATTCCATGGCCCTTTTTAATACGTAATTACTCAGAACTCAACAAATATTTTCCAAATATGAGTACATTTAAAAAATAATTGAGATGTTGAAAAGCTGGAAGTAGTACCCTGTTAATGTTTGCTTTCTGGCTAAATGATAATATAGGCCACAATTGGGAGTGGCCTTATTCAGGTCTTGGGCTCTGTTTTGTTTTTTTCTTTACAAAGAGTGCCTAAATCAACCTAAATACACCAGTTATAAAATTGTTCTTTTTGTTCGTTCACCTTCATTGTCAGGTGTGTAGAAGAATGGTACTTAAAATTTTTCCGTGGTCATTTCGTAGGCATACAAGGTATATCCAGTTCAGCTTCTTAAAATTTAGAGTTTTCACAGTAATATAAAAGCATATTGAGAATTTGGGTTATCGTATCAACAGTGGTACCTAGATTTGTAAATTGAGTTGCAGAGACAACTGGTTTCTCTGTAAACCTTATTGGAATTTCTCTAGGATTAGGAGAAGTCTGCACAGGCTAAATGACAGTGTAGTTCAGTAGATAGTATACCAAAGGCATGTGTTTATAAATCCAGGAGGTCCTTTCCAGGGTTTGTTTTAATGAGCAGTCCTCTTCTAATATTCAGAGAGGAAAGTTGTTATTGGGTCTGGTATTAAGGATAAGAAAGGAACTGCTAAAAGTTTGGAAGGATTCTTGGTAGTAATTATTCTAGGACATGTGTATCTTCTAAGGTGGTATTCAGGTGGATTCTTAGAAGGAACCCCGTTTTTCCTGTGTGAGGGATCAGCTCTGGAGTGCTCTTTCTCTGGTGCAGTGCAAATAGGACAACTGACTGCATTGAGTTTGAGCTGATGTGACAGGAGATAAAGTACAGTATTTTTAAAATCTGAAGGAGATTGTTTCTTAGAAAAGTGATAAGAAGAAAATTGAAAGATACTTCTGCTGGAATCTAAAAATTAACTCCTGTTAGAGGAGAAGAAAAGGCTCAAGAGTTGGTTCACATTTTCCTTTATAGACTTCTTAAAGCCAACTTTTTGATAGGCTCAGTCCTTTTAAACTAACTCTTTGTTTTTCTTGGTTCATGACAGTTGGATTCCAAATTTTCTTTTGTACCTTTAAAATAGAACAATTGCTTTTGACAGGAATTTTTGCTTACATATAAGTTTGTAAGTTGAGACCAAATGGGCAAAGTGTTGGGCAGGTAACATTTGTAATGTGTTTATATTGGAACAAATGTAAAAGGGTCACAAAGATTAGAAAGAGTCATAAAGAACTGCTTGATTTATAAATGCAGTAGTTCTGGTGCTTCATATAATGGGATATATTGAACTAAAACATTTGTATATATAGTATGTCAGCATTTCTTAGTTACTTCTCTTGAATCCATTTTTAATATCTGATACTGTACAGGTTGGGGAGTTCTACTCTTCAGGCCAATACTATCCAGACTGTGTAAATTTATAAAATAAATTGAAAAATTCATCATTCTCCTATATTCAAGACCAGCGCACATAAATGCTAATGTAGGGCTCAGAGGGGAAATATATTTCTCCTGAATATTTGAGAAAATGTGAAGTCCTTTCAAGAAAATCTAATAAACATAATAATCATAGCCTGCTGACACTAAGGAAAAAGGACCTCATTTGCTCTTTCTTTTATGCAGCGATTTACTGGTCCCTACTGATTTCCAAATTGGATCACTGTAGTAAATTATCTATGCTGGTACCTGTGAAAGTAAGCCCTGGGATCCATATTTGTTTTGTGTTCTGCTTAAATCAGCAAGAATGATAAATTTGATGGTGTGAAATTGGAAGTGTCAAGGGCTTTCTTTGGTGATTGAGCAAAACGATGTCTCCACTTTAATTTATTGTGACCCTTTTTCACTCTATGTGCTTTGTATATCTAATATTTATTTCAATACAAATTAAATTCTTGTTCCTTCATCTGTATTGTTATATATCTAAGATTTTATTGATGTAAAAAATCAAATTGTGTAATAAAAATCTCTCTGGATTTAAGCAGATTTGAAAATGTTATGTTGCAAAAAAACATTTACAGTTAGAATTCAGCTTTCCGTTGTGCTTCATTGCCTTATTGTTAGAGTAAGGTGAATTTGAACATTTCTTTTGTCCTCAGCTCATCACAAATAATAGAAATGCTGTAATTTTGTGGTCTAAGGTAAAACTGGAAAAAAAAAAGAAAAATTGTAGTGGATCTCTCAACTGTTTGCTTGTTTCTGTACTTTTTTGTGTAGTGAAATTTATAGCCTAGTGGGTAAATTATTTATATAATCCTAACATTATGTACAATATACAACATAGCCAAAGTTCTAAATCAACACATGATAACATAGAAGAATGTATTTTCCTTCTAAAGGTGTGTAGAATTGGCAGGTATTTTTTGTGGCAATTTAAACTACTTATACTAAGCAAAACACTGTACAAGTCAGTAGTTTATGGTATTTTTTTGGTTGAATTCTTCAAATTTGGTTCTCTACAACCATTACAACCAAGAGTTTCAAGAGTAATAGGCCATTTCATTTAAATACCAAACCAAAAACCCTCAAGACAAAGAATTGAAACTTGCAGTGAACTGGAATAAAATAGATGTATTTTTTCATCATTAACTCATAAAAGATAACAGTTGTATATGCAGATTTCTCTGATCTGAAAAAATAGTCCTTGATGCTGTGAACTACCAGATTCATGTTTTACAGTTCACTTTAGTAATATCCAAAAGCATATAGTTCATCTTCTGAAGTGTGTAGAAATTATCCTTTTTTATTCCCTTATCTAAAAAGCTAACTTTCCTTTTGGGGCTTATAGTACTTTGGGCTTATTTTGAATTAATAGTTCGTATGTGAATTTCATATTCCTCTTTCCCAAGGAAAGTCCTCAATTTAAAAAAGCAGAAGAACATTTCTTAATCAATATTGGAACAGGGTGCCTGGCTGGCTCATTTGGTAGAGAGTGTGACTCTTGATCTTGGGGTTGCATGTTTGAGCCCCACATTGGGTACAGAGATTATTTTTTAAAAAAGTAAAGTTTTTAGAAAAATTGGGGACAGCTTTTAGAAAAATATTTTAATTTTATATGGGTATATTGCTGGGAATAAAATATTTTTGGGGAGTAATTAAACATTTACTGTAATAATTAGAACCTACCGGAGGGTTTGTTTGTTTATGCCCTTTAATATTGTAAAGTCAAAGGATCTGTAAGCCTTATTACTATTTGGGTTTTTAGGTTCATTGTGGTTGCTCTAAAATGGTTTTGTGGCTATACTTAGATATAGATATATTTATATAGCACTAAAGTACTTTCAATAACATCAGTATTTTTTAACCCTTTGACATTAAAATGCTCAAGTAACTTTGAAGCAGGTTAATAAAATCATTTTTATTCTGTCATCTATATACTGGGAGTTACCAGATTCTCAAATTTTAAAACATTAGAATTTTATTTTGATTACACGCAAACTGCCCCCTAGTGGCAAATTTTCTGAAAAACTGTAATGGCTCTCATTTTGCATGTAATAAAAATCATGGTGGGGGGAGGCATAGCTTGACTCCTGATTTTATTTCCAGTTGGTTTTTACATTAAACACTATTTAAGGTTACGAAGAGATTCTTACTCATGATTTTAACCTTTCAATCCTATAAAGAGTTTGTGGACCAGTATCATTGGTTAATAATTACTATTTCAAGATGTCTAAGTGAGCTAATGAATTTTTCACTGTATTTATGAGACAGTAGAGACACTACTGTTTGTCTCTGTTTTAAGACTGAGAAACTAAACTGGTAGTTTATTCCTCACTGGTAATTTGTGAAGGAAATCATTAGAATACAACCTCATTTGAGACCACGCTCTCTGAATGTACATTTTTATAGTCTAAGTGTATAGTCTAAGGAAACACAGCCCATGGCTGTTCTTTGTGATACCATTATAATTGGGGTATTCATATAATTCTGTTTTTCAAAGTTTGTGGAATAAACCATTCAATTCTTAGGAGATACTTCCATGCATTTGCTATTTGCCCCACCTCAGAAGGTCATTGTAGACACTTGTCACATGTCTTCAAAGTTTTGAGCAAGGATAACAGGAGATATACTCCTAGTGAATGAACATTTTTTTGTTTATCAGTAATGATGCTCTTACAAATGGATCTCCTCCCATGCCAAGAAAAAAGAAAGCATTACATGACATGACCATCTACACCAGATACTCGTTTTGGTTTTTTTCCTTGAAATGTCATCACTCCCAGACATCAGTAGAACTTAGCACTGGTTAAGTATTTTACTGTCATTTTTTGTATAATCTTATTGATAAGATTGTTTAGCCCATCCCCTGTATTGTCACATTCTGTTATCACTCACCATTATGTGGAATTTACAAAAAGCCCTTTGAAAATACAAAAGCAAGTTTGGGTTGTAATTAACCACTTAGTAAATCTGATTATAAATTATGGTGCAAAGTCACATAGAATGTTTTGAAGATTTTTTTTCCTGAATGTTGAACAAGGCTCTTAAAAAGAAACAAATGTTCAGGATCCCAGGTTTTCATCGAAGTGTTTACTATTACCCACAGAAAATAAACTGAAAGGATAATGCGACGTGTGCCAACATACATAGGAGTTCTGACAAGAGTAGATGAAGTCGATGAAGGACTGCTGGGAGCAATGGGAAGACTAAACTGAGCAGGAAGGCACATGAACGCCTCTCAAGGCGTTCAAATTAAAAAAATTTAACACTCCCAGTCTCACACTGTGGGCCCAGTTCAGCCTGTGGTCTTCCTGGCCAGTACATACTTTAATAGTGAAAGACTCTGTCCCAAACCTTCTTTGACTTCCTGCCTTGGGAAATAGGGCCAGATTACATTAATGCCAAGAACTCATTTCTTTTGCTGAGATCCTTTCCCATCTCTTTCCCTGTGCTCCATCCTTGTTATAGACCTTGTCCCTGACCCACATCCCTTTTGGTAGAGAAAATACTGAACTTTGAGCCATGCAAGTCTTCAATCTTATTCATACTCCCTTGCCAACAATTTTCAATTTTGACCAGAGATAGGAAGGGAAAGGAGACTGGGCATCTCTCAAGTAGGGGGAGAACCTCAGGCCCCTGTGGCCTAAGGCTTAGTTCCTTTCCCCATTTGTCTGAGGTACAGAAAGACAAACCAGGAGAAGGAACTTCTCTCTGAGGCCTAGAGCTCAGCTTACGTGAAAATCCCCCAGCACCTTTGGAAGGCATATGGATAAACCATCATTCCACAGATGCCTCTATATGTTCCTTTATTCTGAACTTAGTCTTTATTTCCCTTTTTCTCTAAGTACCTTGGGACATCTCATGAACCTTTCTTTGGGTAGTGTCCTTAGTACTTGCTCCATTGTTCCATTACATTTACCCTGCAAAACCTCAACCTCCAAAAGTAACCCCTCCCCCACTTCTCTCTCATAGCGTTCTCTATTTTGCCTTTCCACGTATACTGTTACATCTTTTAAACTCTTATTCCCTTCTCTCAAATTTAAAAAAAAAAAGGGGGGGATGGGAAACTAATGGGATGCAGGGGGCAGGAAAAGATCGGGGAGAAGGGATGGTTAGAGAGAAGGAGATGGTGGAGAGGTGAGGAGCCTTAGAAATGGGACTGCTGTCTATCCAAGGTGGACTCTGTGATAACGATCTGATAAGAGATGCCATGGGAAAAATAAATAAATGCTGTGCCATATCCTCTTAGCTCTTTTCAAAACCTCTCCAGTTTTCTTTTTGGTTGATGGATTCAACCAACTTACCAGCACAGTGTTAAAGCATGATCAAGCATGTGCAAATATATACATCAGGCATAAGGTCAGAAAGTCCACAAATGGTAGTTACAGTCTTGAGATATTCTCTTAGTTTCCCGGGGCCTCAATTTCCCCATTTGTAGAATGTGGCCAATAGAGAATTATTTTAAGGATTGAAGCGAGCATATTTGTACACTGTAGCAGTTTGGGCAAATAGCTACGTTGTATATGCTTCTCATTTTACTTTAGGAGATTCTGGGACTCTTGGAATTTAAAAAACTTCCTTCCAGTTAGTGTTCAGTTAAATCTTGCCTTATCCTGTTTTTTTAAGTCAACACCTTTCTGGGCAAAAAAGAAAGTGGACTTGTTAAGAGAATCCTCCACCCCATTAAAATACAAAGTCTTATGTTGACATTTAGATTTTTTTTTTTTTTTTTTACTCTCACAATTCCAGGGATATAAAGATTCATGCAAGGGACAGAAAGTAAAAATGCTATGACCATAGCAAATCAGCTTCTGGAATTGTGAGAGCTCTCTCCACAAGTACATCTTCAAAATCAGTAAATGATTAAAAATTCTCTCTAAAACATGCGCCTTGTAAACTATCCCAAATGAATGCATGAGAAGGATGCAAAATACCTAAGAAATGCTCAAAACTAAGTTTATCTGTAACATGTGGAGAATGAGGCCCAGAATTACGGTTCTTTCTTCTTTAGGGAATCTGCCAGAAATTGGGGGTGACTTCATTTATCCCAAGGGTGACACCTCGAAGTTGTGGAGATGAGACCATTATCATTGGAAAAGGCAGTAGAGCATGGCCAAGCTCTGGGCCTCTGGAAGCCTGACAGACCGGGTTGCAGTCAATTCTCAGCCCTGTGATTGGTTTCTCCTATAAAATGGGGTTACTGGGGCACCTGGGTGGCTCAGTCGGTTGAGTGTCTGACTTTGGCTCAGGTATTGATCTCACAGTCCATGGGTTTGAGCCCCACGTTGGGCCCTGTGCTGACAGCTCAGAATCTGGAGCTTGCTTCTGATTCTGTGTTTCCCTCTCTCTCTCTGCCCCTTCTCCCCTCATACACTCTCTCTCTCTCTTAAAAGTAAACGTTAAAAAAAAATTTTTTTTTTGGGGCGCCTGGGTGGTGCAGTCGGTTAAGCGTCCGACTTCAGCCAGGTCACGATCTCGCGGTCCGTGAGTTCGAGCCCCGCGTCGGGCTCTGGGCTGATGGCTCGGAGCCTGGAGCCTGTTTCCGATTCTGTATCTCCCTCTCTCTCTGCCCCTCCCCCGTTCATGCTCTGTCTCTCTCTGTCCCAAAAATAAATAAAAAACGTTGAAAAAAAAATTAAAAAAAAAAAATTTTTTTAATGGGGTTACTAAGACCCCACGCATTGCAAGACGATAAAATGAGCTCCAGCAGTGTTTAGCACAGGGCTTCACACACAAGGGCTTAAAACATTTTTGCCGTCGTGATCATCATCATCTAGAATTTAGAAGAGTTCTGTGGAGTGCTTTATTGAATAACTTGAGTAGTTAACATAATTCCCATTTAACTATATCCCAAGCAGAAAATAGCTATTATTACTTTCCAGGTAGTGTTTAGTAATCATTGATGTTTGTATCAGTGGCCACCTCCCATTTTCTCCCCTACCCAGGTTCTATAAAATTTTCAGTTGTCAAGAGGTTACATGAATTGTGACATAATAGTAAGAGCACAGAATCAGATTTCAGTAGTAACTACTTCATACAGATCTGTGACCTTGGGTAATGTATTTAACCACGCTTCACATCTTTTCTCTTTTGAAAAGTAGGTAGTAATACAGGATCAAAATCATTATGTATGATGGGACAGAGTTTTCTTCTCTGCCACTCCCTCCCATTTTCTAGAATGTTTATTTTAATTTTTTAAATGTTTGTTTTTGAGAGAGAGACAGTGTGACCCATGAGAGGCACAGAGAGAAGGAGACACAGGTTCCAGGCTCTGAGCTGTCAGCACAGAGCCCGATGCGGGGCTGGAACTCATGAACTGAGAGATCATGACCTGAGCCAAAGTTGGACGCCTAACTGACTGATCCACCCAGTCGCCCCTAGAATGTTGTATTTTAAGGCTACATTATTAGAAGGGTGTTTTAAAAATAATGTTACCTAACATAGTGAAGGAGAAAAAGTAACAATGTATTGAGGAAAGATCTAATTGCATTCAATATTTTATCTGGGAGTTAAACTCCCATAAGGTCTTGCCCCTTCTTCATGCATACTCAAGTTCTGGAATCTGCCCACAACAATAATAGAAGTAGTTGGAGCAGAAAAAGACAGCATCCTTTGGAGGCAAGACCCGAGAAAAACCAGCTGAGATTCTAAGGAAAGAGTGAGTATATCAAAAAAACTAGGAGGGACGCCTGGGTGGTCCATCCAGTTAAGCGGCTCTTGATCTCAGCTCAGGTCTTAATCTCAGGGTAATGAGTTCAAGCCCTGTATTGGGCTCCATGCTGGGTGTGGTGCCTTCTTTAAAAAAATAAATAAATAAATAAATAAAAAGGACTAAGGGACTGTATGGAGAAGCAATAGAAAGACAATGCAAAGTACAAATGCAAGCCATGTATGTAATTTTAAATTATCTAGCAGCACATTAAAAACAGTAAAAAGAAATGTGAAATTAATTTTTGTAATGTTTTATTTAACCTCCTATATCCAAAATAATATTCAGCTGTTAATAATTATTAATATATTTTACATTCTTTTTTTCATATTAAGTCTTTGAAATCCAGTGTATTTTTTATTCTTATAGCACATCTCAATTCAGAGTAGCCATATATCAAATACTTACTCTCTGTATATGACTAGTGGCTACTTGATTGGACAATGCAGGTATTGAAGGTATGAAGGAGATTGTAAGAGATTCACTAGTGAACGTGGCATTGGCACATGTTGCTCCCCCAGAGTCTAGGAGTATGACTCCATGGCTGTGAATGGAGTTGAGGAGCCTGAATAGGGTATAAAACGACTAATCTCTGCTGGCTTGTGGACTTTGTGTGGTTTAGATTACATGGCCTGAAAGTGAAGTTGGGATTGAACGTTCTTTGGGGTTTTGTGTGTATGTTAAATTGGCCAACATTAAGACTGTTCTAGATTAAACCACCCTTCTTTTCCATAATAGGGTGTATTAATCTACTCAGGCTGCCAAAACAAAATACCATTGACTGGATGGCTTAAACAACACAATTTCTCAGATTTCTCAGGCTGGGAAGGCCAAGGTCAAGGTGCCAGCAAGGTAGATTTCATTCTGAGGCCTTTTCTCTTGGCTTGTAGATAGCCACCATCTCACTGTATGTTCAGGTGTGTGTACGTGTAGAAAATGAAATATCTTTGTCTTCCTCTTATAAGCCCACCGGTCCTATGGGCTTAGGGCTTGCCTTTATGATTTAACCTTAATTACCTCCTAACACAGTCACATTGGGGGTTAGGACTGCAACATAAGAATTTGTGGAGTGAGGGGGCGGGGGAAACAATTCTGTCCACAGCATATGGACTTAGCGTTTAAGATACAGATGTAGATAATATTTCACGACTAAGAAATAAAAGTGAAACCTGGGAGATGGTAGAATGCCACCTTGTAGTGTAGCTGTGGTACAGCACTTTCATCTGTGAGTTAAAGGATCTGGGGCCATGTTCAAGGCTGGCTCTCGAGGAGCTGACCCGAGGCAAGTCACTTATGTTTCTAGATTTCAGTTTCCATATCTGTAAAACAGGGAATTACCGTTCTCTTGAAGTGGTTGTGAGTTTAAATAATGGTTGTTAGAGTGCTTTGTAAACTCTAGTGCTATGTGAATTTTTGGTGATGTTATCAAATTACCATGTCCTACACATAGTAAGTACTGAAAAAAAATTTTTTAAGGTTTTTAAGTAATCTCTACACCCAACGTGGGCCTCGAACTTGCAACCCTGAGATCAAGAATCGCTTTCTCTACCCGACTGAGTCAGCCAGGCGCCCCCACTGAAAACATGGTTTAAATGACTTCAACACAGTAATGATGACATACATCATTACATCTGTCAGATAGTGTTAATGCTAAAGCTCTGTATTAATGCAAGAGGGTTTCTACTACCACCACTGTTGAGAATACATATATTTCTGCCTTTTGATTCTTAGAAAACACATTATGTTACATATGCTAATTCTATATGTCAGAAGCATTAAGTCGTCAGAATGTCCGCAAACCAACCTGTCAATAAATGGTGTCAGTTATACCTTCAAAATATATCCAGAATCGGACTGTTTCTCTTCACCCGCCTCCATTACCACCATGAACCAAACCATCTTCATCTGTCACCTCGTTTGTGACAGTAGGTTCCTCATTTTTCTCTTGTTTTCTGCTTTTACCTGTTTCCTTCCCATATGTCTGTTTTCAATGCAGCAAACAATCTTACGTGTCTCCTCTGCTGAAAACCTTCAATGTTCCCACTCTCAAAAGCCCCTGCAGTAACCTGCCAGCACCTATTGGATCACTCTCCTCTTGGTCCTCAGCTGCTACTACTTTTCCCCGTGTTCAGTGTTCCAGCCACACTGGTTTCCTTGCTCTTCCTGGAACGTGCCAAGTACACTCCTGCTCACGGGCACAAGTACTCTTTGTGTCCCTTCTACTTAGAATGCGGACCTAGATACCCATTTGATTCCTTCCTTTATATCCTTCAGATCTTTATTCAAATGTCATCTTGGTCAGAGCTTTCCTGACTGCCCTATTTAAATGTGCTACACCTCACCCCTGGCATTTCTCCTCCTTACCTGCTTTACTTTTCTCTATGGCACTTCTTGTCTTGTGATGCTTATCATATGGTATATAGCATTATCATATATTTATTTTATCATCTGTCTCCCCTACCAGAGTGTGAGTTTTATTAGGATAAGAATCTGTTCCTGTTTTATTGCATTGCTAAAAGCCAGTTCCTAGAACATAGATTGCACTCAATAAATACACGGTGAATGTTTGAAACAAAATCTACCCTAGTTGAACAGAAAAGGATCCTTTTTCAAAGGAAAAAATCTGGAAGTAGAGAATCAAGCTTGGAAGCTATAGAACCAGGAATGATGTAGTTTCCATCGGAGACAGTCATCACTGTTGTGGGGTTACGTGCCAGAACTTCTGTCCCCACTACCTGTGAAAGCTGCATATATCTTGGCCTCACACCTCTTCCCTTGCACAAAATGTATTCCATGAGATGCCTTGCTTTTCCCATCACTTTTTTCAAATGGATGTCTCTGTCACATCTGTGGGCCCTAGCTGCAAGGGGGCCTGGAAAAGCAAGTTCCAGCTTTCTATCCTGGGGAGGTGGACCCACAAGGTCGGAAATTCCCCCAGATACTGGAATTACATCAAAGATATGCTGGGTAGACAGAAAGCACAATAAATGTCCTTTACTGGTACTGAACTCTACCTACCATTAAAAAGTTCCAGGGGCACCTGGCTGTCTGAAGAGAGTTTATGACTCTTGATCTTGGGGTCATGGGTTTGAGCCTCACAGTGGGTGTAGAGATTACTTAAAAACAAACAAACAAACAAAAAAAACCTTAAAAAAATTGCAAAAGAATTTAATAAAAAAAATTCCATGTCAAGAGAACTGAATTTAGATAGAAACTTTATTTTTAATCTAGAATTTTTTTTTCTTTTTTTTTTTTTTTAATTAGAGGCAATTCCTAAAACTGCCCCAACATGGCAAGTAACTGTTCCATACAAACACACGCATATGCTTGGAAGGAGCAACCCCGCAAAGAGGTGTGCTCTAGCAAGGAAGGTCAGGGCCACTGTTGGCAGCCCCTCCACAGCCAGCCCAGGGTCCTGTGGGCAGAGCAGGCCAGTGGGCATGAGGAATCCTGGGGGTGGGGGTACTCAGCCAATGGCTTTGGGGTGGCTGGAATTGGTTTCTAACAGCAACTGCTAAACGATCTGTTTTCAAATTTATTTTTCTTCCTTCCTGATTCTGTCTCTAAGCTTTATCAGTTGCATATTTTCTTTCTCATTTCACATTCTGATAAGTAACAGCCAAAACCCCTTGCCTGGAGTATGGTTCCCATCATGAACTTGTACTTCTTGGCCAGAGGGTGGAGTGAGTAAACAATGTGATGCTTTACTTATGGAAAAGGAATGGTGTGAGCCCATCATCAGAAAAAGCAGTGAGGGCATAAAATCCCGGGCTGCCTCAGAGCTTTTCCTCTGTCACCAGAACTACTGTACTCAGCCACGAGGTCAGTGAGTGGCCTGCTGCCCAGCCCAGTTCAAATATATTAGATTCTAGGACTCGTCTTGATTCCATTTAACCACTTTTCCTCACACCACTTTTTTTTTTTTTTTTTTGCAATATGGGAAAGGAATGACTCTCTCGAATTTAATATTAGATATTTAAGTGTAGAATTCACTGTCCTTAGCACACACTTCAGTTGGTGAAGTAACATGTAGCAGAGGCTACCCTGCGAGTTAATGAATAATTATGTTTTGTATTATGTTTTGTATTCTGGCCTCTGATTGCAAGTCATTTGTCCCAGCCACCTGGGGCTTGGTAATTATTTCTTTGACACTTTCTAAAATGTTTTTAGCTTTAAAAAAAAATTTTTTGCTGCTTATTTTTTACTTCATTTGTTTAGTTCTTTTCTATTTATTAAATTCTTCCATTTGCTTCAATTCTTTAGAATGTCTCCTGGCTCTTTATGATCTATTTCTGTTTAAGTATGTAGAAGAATGTGGAAGAATTATTCCTTACTGTGAAGAAGCCAAAGCCACAGTCAAGCTTGTTTACCATCTTACGGGCACAGTTTAGGCCTCAGCTTTCAAGGGCATATTTTTGGCTTGTTACAAAGCATGCTTTGGCTGCCCTTCTCCAAAGTCTGCTCCTCCCTAACCAGAAAACAGGGCAGGGACCAGATTCTTTTCTTCCTTTTTCAGTTTCTCTGTAGCTGCTTATGCCCTGATATGGCATAGCCAAAATACCAGAATTGACTCAATTTGACTCCTTTTTTTAGGGCTAAAAAAAAGGTAAAGATCTGGATTTTTAGAAAGGACAAATAATGTAAAATTTCATACAAATCTGATACACACACACACACACACACACACACAGATTGATGTCAGACAAAAGTACTTTTGGCAAGCTATCCAAAGACAAGAAAAGAAATGTTGGAGGTATCAGGAGAAAGTGTAGGATTGCTGGGGAGAACAAAGAAGCTGTAATGAAGCATGTCTATGCTACGGAAATGTTTGGTGGAAGATGGTTTCACAAGAGGCTAAGAATAAAAAAGAACAAGACTCTGGCCCTGTTTATCTTTTCACCTTTCTGTCCCCACTTGTATAGATATTTGAGGCAAGAGATAGGAAATATTGTCTCCCATTCCTCTCTCCCTGATTCCCCAAAGTGATGCTGAAGTGGGAAAGTGGCTTGAGACATGGACAGAGCTGGTACATGGTAAGGCCAGAGTTAGGAGGGTATTTATGGAGAAATGGGAGGGGATGGTGGCAGAGGAAATGGAGTGGAGTGCTGGGGACAGAACATGTAGATTCCTAAAAGAAAGGGAAGGGTCTCTAGAGTCTGTGAGAGCCTTTCGGTAATGTAGATCAAAGTCACATAACATTTAAGGGGAAAAACGTACTTTTCCTAGAGGAATTATGTATATGTTTATTGAGAGAGGAGGAGAGCTGATTAGAAAAAGAAGTAAAAGTGGACTGAAAGTTCTCTCTTTGGGGTGGAAATTGTAGAGATTTTACAGAAATAACCTTAATTCCTAATCTCTCTGAAGGAGCCTGTGGACTAAAGGAGAATGAAGTTACGTAGTTCTTACAGTTTGGATGCATTCACTCACTTACCCACAGACATTATATGTCCCATACACTATATTGTACACTAGACACCAAAGCTTGAAAGGTGAGTAAGAAACAATCCCTGTCTAAAGATACTAGGGGAGACAAAACTGTATAACCAGTTTGAGAATCTCAACTCAAGAGGCATGTCCCTGAAAGTTTCATATTTTCTATTCTTGGTACTTTGCTGAACTTCATTGTTTTGGGATAGCAGCCTCCCTGTTTATTAGACTCTTAATTCCAGGTACTGAGATTTAGTCCTACTCATTTAAAACATCAATCTCATAATTTAAAAATACTCACGCCCCTCCAGGGTAGACTAGACCTGTCGTTCCAGCTCTCTTTACACGCACCTCTTCCTGTGCTTCCTCCTCTGGTGGTGTGGTCAGGAGCTCAACAAGGAAAACAGGTAATGTCTTAAGTGCATGAGTGTGGTAAGGTTGCTGTCCCCTTTCTGTAGGTCCCTGTGGCTTATCTAGTTCCTTGTCAGTGAGTGCACATGGGGATTCCCAACAGGCCCCATTGAGGAGAAATTCAATCCCAAACAGCTCCCTATGTTTTGATAGCTCTTTATAAGACTTGCTGTATCCATTAGCTGACTCGTGGCCAGCAGTGGTGAAGTACATTCATCTGATGTACACCTATCTGTTGCCCCGTGTTCTATGACAAGTCTACAGGTGTCAATCTCATTTACTGTCTGTGATCCCAACTTGAGGTCTATAGGATCAGATGGGATCCAAGTCTATATATTGGAATTCTCTCTGCTCCATGTACCATCTGCCCCCACCCCCACCCCATGCTCAAAATTACCTCCAAATTTATAGCGCTGGGATAGATCACCAAGCTTGGTGGTTAAGCAAACATCCAAATGGGGATGGAGATATCCCTTTCTTTGTCTTGAAGACACTACAAAACTTTACTACAAGTACCACAGCATAAGTAAAAATTTCTAAAATAGAACACAAAAGATATTAACTATTAGTGAAATAAATTGATAAAAATTGATAATTTATTTATTTATTTTTTTTATTTATTTATTTTTTTTATTTTTTTTGGGACAGAGAGAGACAGAGCATGAACGGGGGAGGGGCAGAGAGAGAGGGAGACACAGAATCGGAAACAGGCTCCAGGCTCCGAGCCATCAGCCCAGAGCCTGACGCGGGGCTCGAACTCACGGACCGCGAGATCGTGACCTGGCTGAAGTCGGACGCTTAACCGACTGCGCCACCCAGGCGCCCCAAAAATTGATAATTTAACATGAAGACCTTCCTTTCTCCAGAGACACCACTAAAAAATGATAAGACAACTCACAGAGTGGAAGATGGTATCTGTAATACACATATCCAACAAGGGACTTGTTTCAAGAATATAAATATCAAGAGCTCATACAAATCAATAAGAAAAACACAGACAACCTAAAATAAAGGTGGGCAATAATCATCTTGACTAGGATATGAAAAGGATATCTAACCAGCCAATATACATTTGAAATTGTATCCAGCTTCATTTATCATCAAGGAAATGCAAATTAAAACTACAATGTTATATCACTCCATACCTCCCATGAGGTTAAAAAAGAAAAAAAAAAAAAAAAAAGGATAGTAACAAATGGTGGTACAGTCATGAGCAAACAGAACTTCCCCATACTGTTATTGGGGGTGTCTATTGGTAATCGGTACAACTACTTTTGCAAACTGTTAGCAACTGCTAAAGCTGGAAGTCTGCATACCATACCATACTGCCCAGTAATTTTAGTCCCAGGAATATGTCCATCAGAAATGCATACACAGGTCATTGATAATTTGTAATAGTCTTGAACTAAAACTACCCAAATGCTAATCTGCAGTAAAATGGGTACACTGTGGGATATTCACACAATACAATCCTATATAGCAGTGAGAATGAACATAACAATATGAATCCCACAAACATAATGTTTGAGGTAAAGAAACTAGACTCTTTCATATGTAGTATGAAAGAACATAGTGTACAACATAGAAAGTCTCAAACGGGAAATTAATCTCTGTTGTTAGGATTCGTACTACCTTCAGGGGTGGGAGGGTAGTGACTAGAAGAGAAGCTTCTGGGAAGCGGGTAATGCTGTGTGCTGATAACACAGTTTTGTTCCCTAGTTAAAATCCTTAGAGCCGTGCCCATAGGATTTGTGCTTTCTTCCGTGTATTATACTTAAATAAAAAGTTAAAATTTTAAGAGCCTAACGAGAATTTCTTTTGGTGCCCCCACCTGTGGCTTTGGGGAAGAATTTTAACTCTCTCCACCAATGCTGCCCTCCCCCAAAGTACCAAATCTACATGCTCTCAGTCCCCAGCTTATTTTTCTCAAGGATAAAGATTATCAAACATTTCAGTCTCCTCTGTCCTCAGGAGTATTTAGTAATTTGATTTTCCCAGCTAGAATACCTGTAATCCCCTGATCACTAACCTCTGAGGAAAGGAGCCAGGAGTGTATGGAGAAAGATAAGAGCTAAGATGGTAAGAGTTAGGACCCAGGAATATGGTCAACATTGGAGAAATTCTTCTTATTCCTGGATGGAAGTGGTAAAGGGTGAACCTACTGAGTGCAAGTGGAGTACTATATGGTTATTTCACATAATAATTGCGATTAAAAAACAAGTTAATTCACAGAATAACGTAGGGGAGAAAACCTATCAGAACAACCAACCTCTGCCTCTCCCCACTGCACCCTATGGTCACACACGTACGGATTTGTAGTTAGAGGACTGGAGTCTGATTCCATGTTCTAGCTCATCCTTGCTGAGTGATCTTGGGAAAATCACTCAACACCTCTGAAAAATGGAGAGGGGGATTAGCAGCCTGGTCAGAAACATATCAACTTCACATTTCACTTTCTCTACTTATGCAGACGTTTGCTATACATGCAAAATATGTGCAGACCCACATTGCTTCTGACCATGCTTGTACAGCAGGGAATGATACCTTTGGGTGTGGCCAGTCTTCCTTTTATCCACATGTAAAACATTTTCTTTTTCAAGTGTTTAGGTGGGCAAGCTCCCTCCTCCTTCAATCCTGCAGGCCAAAAGCAACACGATGCCAACACATATATATATTCAAAATTAAATTTGTGTTCTTAGTATGCCTCATGATAGAACCACTCACTTTATCTTCTAATGGATTATCTAAGTCAATTTTCCACATAAACGGTCAAGTTTGTTTCGAATCACTGTTTTCCCAAAGCTATAGACAAGATGAAACCAAGGAACAGTCAGCTTAATTACAGCCAATTTCTGAAAGATGTGGGAACTCCTTCAGAATTAATGGAAAACTTTGCAGGTGTTGTGTATGGTAATAATCAAATGACACTTCTTTCCTACATCTATTTCCATCCATCTGACTTAATAGTTACCAAATTTAGGCATCTATTTCTATCTCAGATCCTCATGAAACCAATTTTTTTTAAAAAAATGTTTATTTTTGAGAGAGTGTGAGTGAGGGAGGGGCACAGAGAGAGGGAGACAGAGGATCTGAAGTGGGATCTGTGCTGACAGCAGAAAGCCTGATGCAGGGCTCAAACTCACAAGCCATGAGATCGTGACCTGAGCTGAAGTTGGACACTCAACCGACTGAGCTACCTACCCAGGCGCCCCAAAATTCAGTTTATTTTTTTGAAACTTAATATCATGTTGATCATACATAAAAAAACATGGGGAAATGCTCTCTTGACCTATATTTCAGAAAACAAGATATCATTCAAATCTTTTTTTAAGTTAAAAAAAAAATTTTTTTTTAATGTTTATTTATTTTTGAGAGAGACAGAGACAGAGTATGAACAGGGGAGGGGCAGATAGAGGGAGACACAGAATCCGAAACAGCCCAGATCCCGATGCGGGGCTCGAACTCACAGGCCATGAGATCATGACCTCCTGAGCCAAAGTCAGATGCTTAACCGACTGAGCCACCCAGGCACCCCTAAGTTTATTTATTTTTGACAGAGACAGAGTGCGAGCATGAGCTGGGGAGGTGCAGAGAGAGAGAGGGAGACAGAATGCGAAGCAGGCTCCAGGCTGCCAGCACAGAGCCTGACGCTGGGCTTGAACTCACAAACTGTGAGATCATGACCTAGGCCAAAGTCAGACGCTTAACTGACCGAGCCACCCAGGCGCCCCTGTTGTCATTCAAATCTTGAAAGACCATTTTCTTCCAAAGGATAAAACCGTTTGACTTTGAAAGTAAAGTGTGGTGGTTAACAGCAAGATCTCTGCCTTAGTTTCCTCATCTATAACTTACTTAGGTGTTATGAATAAGATAATGCACACAGAGGGTGTGGCAATTACCATATGATTGATATTTTACCGCTACTAATTTTTAAAAAATAAACCCAACGTGAGGTTTGAACTCAACCCCAAGATCATGAGTCGCATGCTGTACCAACTCAGCCAGTCAGTCAGGCATCTCTAATACCACTATTTGAAATTATATGTCTATTTAAAAAGTTTGTCTCCTCACATAGAAAAATAAACTCCATGATGTTGGATTCTTATCTGTTTAGTACATATAGGCAGCTGCTGAATGTGTCTGAGGTGCAGCAGTAAGGCAAAGTCTCTTGGTAGACCTTGGTACTTTGCTTTACTGCTGCAAAGTCTGCAAAGGATGGGATTTCTCAAAGAATTTAGGGCCAAGGGAAATTCTACTAAGGAACTCTAAAACTGACATTTCCTTAATTTTCAGCACTTGGGGAAATTTTGAAGACTGCCCAGCAGGACAAGTATGCTATGAAAACACATCATTATATCTAACATCAAGGTGTAAACACCAAGACAGCTGCAGAAGTATTTTATTTGTTAAGTTTATTTACTTTGAGAGAGCGAGAGAGCGAGTGAGAGGGTACGCGGACATGCTTGAGCAGGGAGGGGCAGCCCAAGCTGTCAGCAAAGTGCCCGCCTTGATCTCATGAACTGAGTGCTCAATCTCATGAACCGAGTGGAAATCAAGAACTGGACGCCCAACTGACTGAGCCCCTCAGGGACCCCTGGGTAACTATTTTAATCTAAGTCCATGAAGACCTTATTATGTGATCCAGCATTGTGAGGGTTTAAACAAGGTAACACAGCAAGATCTGCTTTATTCTTCAAACTTATTTGGCAAGTCAAGGCTTCTGGAGGTTTATCAAAATTAATACAGTATCCACTATAAGAAACTAGGGGCTACTTTAAGAAATCCAAAGCAGGTTAGAATTATGGCAAAGATTAATGGATATTTACATACAATGACTATAAAGTTAGAGTTAAGCCTTTCTGTATTTTATATCATGGAGTTGAATTTCTGTTAAAATCTATCCACAAAGAAGAGACAAGAACTTTCTGGTAATATTCTGTTTTATAATCTTGAGGTTATGAATATTTAACCTTAATGTATTAAACTATGTTTGTCATAGAAGTTAAATTTGCTTACCATTCTTGTGATAATTTATTCACTGTGACCCCACTAAGCTGGTTATACTTATCTTACATAAAAGGCTGTAGATTCTCTCAAAATTAGGAACAACAAACTAATTTACTTCCCTTTGAAAGAGCTATTCTGTAGGTACATAAGTTAAGCTACTCAGACTGATTTCAAGAAATCAAACGACAATGCATTCCACTCTATTTGCTGTGCTGGCGGTTGTTTTATCCCCTCGGAAACAGCAATGTACAAAACCCAAGATTCCGTGATGCTTATTTTCTATTCTGAGCAAAAACAAACAAACAAACAAACAAACAAAAAACCTACATAGATACTTTCAAATAGTGATAAGCGTTTTGAAGAAAAGTATACAAGGCAACCGGGTAGAGACTAACCAGCCCTTGTCCAGCCAGCGTAGTCAAGGAAAGCGTCTCTTGAGTTTGAGCTAAGATCTGAATGAGCATGTCAGAGGTCAACACCGTGGTGAGTATTGTTCCGATCTTTCTAGAACCAGACTGACTCCTGTTCCGATGTCTGCACATCTCCGCTTAACCCACCTCGAACACATTAAAGTCTTACTTTATTACATTACACACGGGAATCCGAGGTTCAGAGGTAAATAAGGCAAGTACCTGCCTTCACGTACTCTGGCTACACACTGGTGTGTTAGAGGAGAACGACGTACTGGGGCAGGGTTTGGAGAGTACTGAGTTCGGCACGTTAGCCGCTGCTTGGGCTCATCCAAGAAGGCTCCGGAGAGAGAGGTTAAGTAGGCCACCATCCTTCCTTCCCACCTCTCTTCCCATTTCCAACAGCATGGCCCACGTTTCGAGCTCAGAAATAGAAGCAGGCAGACGCCCGAAAAGGCCCTGTCACTTCTCCCACGGTTTTCCTAGCTGTTAGGATGCAAACCACTCAGGCGATGACTTCCAACTAACGCGAAAAGGTACAGACGCAGAAAAAGTGAAGAGGACACCAAAACCCAGCAGCATCCCCGCCCTGCGCACGCCGTGGCGTCACGGTCTGCGGAGGCAAGGTCTCTCGATTCGTGCTCCGAGACTACGTCACTTCCGCTGCCTGCGCGCTCTGCGGCGCTAAATGTTGTTACTATTTCCGGGTCATCCAGGCCGCCTGTGGCGGCGCAGGCGTGAGTATTAGCAGGTGTCCGGTCTATGGAGTCAGTTGTTGCCGGCGGCGTCGCGGAGGCAGGAGGTGGTGTCCGAATAGGGGCCTTTGCCCCGCCAGGATGTTACCGGGCTTGGCCGCCGCCGCTGCGGCCCACAGATGTAGCTGGTCCTCCCTGTGCCGGCTCCGTCTGCGCTGCAGGGCGGCGGCCCACGGCTCCAGCGAGCGCCAGGGTGAGTGTACCGGCCCGGCCGCTGACTCCGCGGCAGGTGACCTGGAGGACCAGGCCGGTCTCGGCGCTTCGCCTCGGGCAGTTCGCCCGCTTGCCCTTCCCCAACCCCCCTAACCTTCCTTCCGGGTCTCCGCCTTTGCAGTTCGGCCCGCCCAGCCCGCGGGGTTTCTGCAGAGGTCTCCCAGACTCTGGTTTCGCCTCTGGCCCTAAAACGACCCCCGCGGAGACTTGCGGGTAGCTCTCGGGCCTGGTCGCATGCATGAAGCCAACCACTTTGTACCAAATGAAACGCCACGTTTGCATCGCAGTGTCCCCGGTGACAATCTCTTTCCTTTCGGACAGTGAGAAATTGCTGACTCCCCAGAGTGCCTGGGTGTTTCGAGCTCACCAGTTCCCTTTCTTTGAGCGCTTTTGGCCGAGCAGGTTTTCTTGCCCTGCCCCTTTTCCCATATCTCCAACTTTTGTCTTAAATTTCCCGAAAGTAGGGAGGATTGTGGGGGGGAGTACTTATTATTTATGAATCATTCTTGAGTATGAGCGTATGACCGTGCCACAGTCATTGAATGTACCCAGTTTGGGACTGAAAAGCAAGAGAACTCTTCGGTTCCGTTGAACAATCTTATTGGTGAAAACGTGTGTACTGGAACTGTCACTCAGAAAAATGTGGTTGACGCGAATTTTTATCCCTCTCCTTCAGCATTCTTTTCTGACTCAAATTTAAGTTGTCCCACAGTTTCCAAGATAGCAAGGAACTTTTCAGTTTTAGTAAGGCTTGTGTCTGTTTTTGCCATGGCTTGACATGCTGTAGCTTGATTCTCCAGAACTGATAGGAGCGAAGAGGGAAAAACAGAACTGTATCCACCCCTAGTCTAACTCCTCAGATTCTTGAGTATGCAGAGTATTTACAGAAACATTTCCCAAAAGTTCATGTTTGAAAAACTTTGTAGCATGTTTGTGACCTCAGAGTAGAAGTTAGAACTTGTAGTCACGTCATTCAAGTTGATAAGTAATATAAATTAAAGTAATGCCTAAGCTGTGCAGATAAAATTGGAATACATCAGTGTCTTTTATTTGCAATGAATGTATAAACTGGCTCTTAACATTTCAGAGGAGTTAATTTTAACGCCACTGTTCTTGGGGCTTTTTGGTGGTGATAGAAAAGTTGAGTTTTTCTATATATTGGCAATATAGAAAATTGTTCCCAATGAACAATTGTTCATTGTTCCCTAATGAACAAAATGAATCATCTGATTATACCATACTCCAAAATCCCCAAGTAAACCTTCTAGCAGACTTGATTCTTATTGCCAAGCAATTTTGGCATTTTACACTTAAATTAGGTATATTGGCTGTTGAATTTAGTCTAAACTGCCCTTTAAGTGTTAGTTGAAAGGATTTGAAATAGTGTAATTTGTACTCCCTAGTCTCTGTAACTGTCATCGTGTCTAAAATTATGTACTCTTTGTCTCATCCATCTGTGAACCACAGATAATAATACCTATTTCATCAGTCAGAATGACTTTGCAAAGTTCTTTGGAATGTTTATCACCAGGAAATTGAAATGTGTTTTCACACTTAAAAAAACATGTAGTAGGTTTTAAAAATAGCCTTCTTTGTGAAAATTTAGTTCCACAAATACCGAAACAATTTTTAAAAGGACAACAGTTACGGTAAAATTTTAAAAAGCATTTAGAAAAAGGGTACTATTTAAGTTGGATGCATGTAAGAAGAAAAGGATATTTGAAGAACTTTTGGGGAAAAATTCCAAAAACATATTTTTCTTTGTCAAGAAAAAGTTTGTGCTTCTAAATTCCTGTGTGGTGGAGGAAAAACTTACCAAGAATAAGGAGAGAAGGAAGCCTTAAGGGAAACATTTGCCTTATTTGCATACTTAGAAATGAGAAATGCCTGTACACTGAAAGCTCAGTTTCAAGGGGATAAGGAAAACAACATTGTAGAGCAGCACTGTCCAAAAGAAAGATAATTGAGCCATGTATGTAATCTTGAGTTGTCTGATGGCCAAATGTGAAACAGTAAAAAACAGATAGTGTTAATTTTAATACATTTTAGTTCTTGGGGTTTTTTTTAAATATTTATTTTTGAGAGAGAACATGCGCTAGTGGGGGAAGGGCAGAGAGGGGAACAGGATCTGAAGTGGCCTCTGATAATAGAGAACCCGATGCGGGGCTCAAACCACAAACTACGAGATCATGACTTGAGCTGAAGTCGGACGCTTAGCCAGCTGAGCTACTCAGGTGCCCCAATTTTAATATATTTTATCCAGTATTTTCAAAATATTTCAATATGCAATCAAGATAAAAATTGAGATATTGTACATTATTTTTTGTACTAAATCTTTGAAGTCCAGTGTCCATTTTATGTTTAGCACATCTTAATTCAGAATAGCCACATTTCAGGTGCTCAATGGACAGTGACTACTGTATTGAACAGTGTAGTTATAAAGTTAGTATCCCTAATTTATAAAGAATTTTTACAAACCAGTGTATCTTGCAGTAAAAAAATGGGCAAAATAAATAAATGAAGAGTTCATTAAAGGAGTTCAAGTGGCCAATAAAAATCTACCATACGTGCCAGTAGGCATGGAAATATTAGTTTAAGGATTTGCTACTCATTGCCTTAGCATATTGGCTAAGTTTTCCATAATGATGCTTCATACGGAGGATACAGGAAAGCAGGAATTTTCTTACTATTCATTGGGACATACAGTTGAACAGTGTTTTGGAGGTCAGTTATTCTTTATATAAAAAGAATACAAAGGGGTCACCTGGGTGGCTCAGTTGTTTAAGCATCCGAAAGGTCTTAGGTCATGATCTCATGGTTCGTGAGTTCTAGCTCCACATCAGGCTCTCTAGTGTCAGCACAGAGTCCACTTCAGATCCTCTGTCTCCCTCTCTCTCTGCCTTTCCCCTGCTCATGCTCTCTCTCAAAAATAAACACTAAAAAAGAAAGAAAAAAAAAGAACTAGGGGCACCTGTGTGGCTCAGTCCAGTAAGTGTCCAACTTCAGCCTCGGTCATGATCTCGCACTTCCTGAGTTCGAGCCCCTCGTTGGGCTCTGTGCTGACAGCTCAGATTCTGGAGCCTGCTTTGGATTCTGTGTCTCCCTCTCTCTCTGCCCCTCCCCCCACTCATGCTCTGTCTGTCTGTTTCTCTCTCTTTTTCTCTCTCAAAAATAAACATTAAACAAAAATTTTAAATGAGAATCTGCCAGCTTTGGTTAAAAAAGCAAAAGTCAGCTGTATGATAATTACTAGGAACATGCCTACACAGAGTATCAAAGAAGGGATATACACGGGCGCCTGGGTGGCTCAGTCGGTTGAGCATCTGGCTTCGACTCAGGTCATGATCTCGTGGTCTGTGAGTTTGAGCCCCGTGTCGGGCTCTGTGCTGACAGCTCAGAGCCTGGAGCCTGCTTCAGATTCTGTGTCTCCCTCTCTGCCCCTCCCCTGCTCACGCTCTGTCTCTCTCAAAAATAAATGAACATTAAAGGACAAAAAGAATTTTAGAGGTGCTTGGGTGGCTCAGTTGGTTGAGGTCATGATCTTAGGCTTCGTGAGATCCAGCCCCATGTCTTGGGATTCTCTCTCTCCCTCTCTCTGCCCCTCTGCTTGTGCTGTCTCTCAAAATAAACATTAAAAAAAAAAAAAAAAACTTTAAAAGTTTATACTTTCTGACCCAATGATTCTATTTAAAATAATTTACTTTAAAGAAATAAGCAGAGAGGTATTACAATGTGTGCACATGTTCATTATTCATTATAATAAATTGATAACATTTTTAGTTATGGAGAGTTGGAAACTGAAATATATTATGGTGCCTTTATTATGCACTGGTGATGTATACAACATGAAAAAAAATCAATTTAGAACAATATTTAGTGACATGAGAAAATGCTATTGTACTATTAGGGAAAACTAGAAAAAATGTACAGTAAGAATATATGCCACTCCTGTAAGTGGGGACAGGAGAATGGCAGAGACAAATAGAATCTCAAGCAGGCCCTGTGCTCTTCACTGGGCTCCATATGGGGCTTCATCTCACGAACCATGAGATCGTGGCCTGAGCTGAAATCAAGAGTTGAACGCTCAACCAGCTGAACCACCTGGGCACCCCGAACATAATCCTTTTAAAGAATAAACATGTGACTTAGTTTCTGTAGTTAATATTTCCTTTTTTAAAAAAGTTCCTCTGACTTTGCATGGGGCACTTATTTTATTTTTTCATATATTTATGCCTCACCTCATTTGACAAAAATTTGAGATGGGAGGATGCTCCTTTAAGTACTGCATATCAAATTAACAGATACGTGCTTTTGCTTAAATCTGAGGTTTAACAGAAGTGTAGTTTTAAATAAGAAACTAAATTTTTGTATTTTATTCCTGTCTCTAATCTGGTAGTATTTATTACCCTAAGGAAAATAGAGTGGAAGTTTTCACTTTTGTTGTGCCTCCTCCCCCCACCCCACTTTGGATAAGTTATAGGAACATTGCCAGCTATAAAAGACCATTTTGGCAGGCTGACAGCATAGTTCTATATAGTTCAAATTTATGATAGGATGTGTTAACTGAAAGATGATGCTAACCATACTGTGTGCCTCATAGGTTTTTGTGAGTTGAGGTTCAGTTCAGCAAAGGGTGCCAGGCATTGTAGTTAGTGCTGAACAAGACAGACCTTCATTGGGCAGACACTAAGAATGAGAAAACATGTCTAAGTGCTGCAAAAGATGATGGGCTAAAAAGTAGCTAGCAGAGGCCATTTCATTTAGATCTGCTAAGGAGGTGGTGACTGAGTCATGGCATGAAAAATGAAAATGAACTAGCCACATGAAGATCTAGGGTGAAGAGCAGTCCAGGTAGAGCAAATAGGAACCCTAAAGACCATATAGTAGCATTCAGGAGCAGAGAAGAAAACTGCTGTGGCTCGGGGAAGTGGGGATAGAGTATGAAATGAAGTTTGAGAAGCATCAGTGCCTTTTAGGCTTTTAGGTTTTAAAAAAGGGCAATATTTACAAAATATCAGTCAGACTACTGTGTGGAGAATGGATTGAAAAGGGGAGAGTGAATAAGGACATCATTTGGGAACTATGATAGTTATCTAGGCAGGCAAGGCTGTGGCTAGGCCATGGTGGTTAGCAGTGGAGATGGAGAGAAATAGATGACTTTGAGGTATGTTTTGGAATATAAATTAGAAAATATGATGATGCAGGGAAAGCATTTAAGACAATGGCGCTTGGTAAACCCTAAATATATTGGATACTGTTGTTTTTACTTTTCTAAGCATATATTAACAAGAATTAAGGGCAGTAGAGATGTATACCAATAGGCAGTGTAGGAAGTTGCCAGCATCTCATATTTACTTAAAAAAACAATATTCTTCCCTGTTGCTTACTGTGTTCTGGAGAGAAATCACATCCGTTATCGTTCTCTAGGCTGAGCTACCTGATCTGGGTCACACTTTTGCTTGCCAGATGATTAGTCACAAAGGTTTTCCTGTGTTTCTGGCTAGCTGAAAGTGTAAGAGTAAACTAGATAGTGTCAGTATTAGTAGTAATAATATTAGAAGTAATTTGGCAATGAATGTATTTCTTAGTTTTTTAAATTTTCGGCATTTTTTTGGAAAATACAGAGAATTATAACTTATGAAGTAAAAACTATACATAATCTAGATATTTCACCAGTCACATTTTTTTTTTCTTAAGTAGGCTCTACACTCAGTGTGGGGCTTGAACTCAAAACCACAAGATCAAGGGTCACATGCTTTACTGACTGAGCCAGTCATGTGCCCCCACAAGTCACTTTTGTTGTTGTTGTTGTTCAAGTTTTTATTTATATTGTAGTTAGTTAACATGTAGTGTAATACTGGTTTTAGGAGTAGAATTTAGTGATCCATCACTTACATATGACATCCAGTGCTCATCACAACAAGTGCCCTCTTTAATATCTGTCACCCATCTAGCCCATCCCCTCACCCACTTTACCTCCAGCAACCTTCACTTCGTTCTCTATCGTTAAGAGTCTCGTGTGATTTGCCTTTCTTTTTTTTCTCCTTCCCCTATGTTCATCTGTTTTGTTTCTTAAATTCCACATGTGAGTGAAATCATGTGGTATTTGTCTTTCTCTGATTAACTTGTTTTCCTTAGCATAATATACCATAGCTCCATCCACATCGTTGCAAATGGTAAGATTTCATTCTTTTTGATGGCTGAGTAATATTCCATTGTATATGTATATACCACATCTTCTTTATCCACTCATCAGTTGGTGGACATTTGGGCTCTTTGCATAATTTGGCTATTGCTGATAATGCTGCTATAAACCCTGTGGTGCACATGTCCCTTCAAATGAGTATTTTTGTATCCTTTGGGTAAATTCCTAATAGTGCAATTGCTGGGTTGTAGGATAGTTCTATTTTTAACTTTTTGAGGAGTCTCCACACTGCTTTCCAGAGTCACTGCACGAGTTTGCATTCCCATCAACAGTATAAGAGGGTCCCCTTTTTCCACATCCTTGCCAACATCTGTTGTTTCCTGTGTTGTTAATCATAGCTATTCCGGCAGGTGTAAGGTGATATCTCATTATAGTTTTGATTTGTATTTCCCTGATGATGAGTAATGTTGAGCATCTTTTCATGTGTCTATTAACCATCTGTATGTCTTCTTTGGAAGAATTTCTATTCATGTCTTCTCATTTCTTCACTGGATTATTTGTTTTTTGGGTGTTAAGTTTGGTAAGTTCTGTATAGATTTTGGATACTAACCCTTTATCCAATATGTCATTTGCAAATATCTTCTCCCATTCCATAGTTTGCCTTTTAGTTTTATTGATTGTGTCCTTCAGTGTGCAGAAGCTTTTTATCTTGATGAAGTTCCAAAAGTTCATTTTTGCTTTTATTTCCCTTGCCTCCAGAGACGTGTCTAGTAAGAAGTTGCTCCGACCAGTGTTAGAGAGGTTGCTGCCTGTTTTCTCCCATGACATTTTGGTGTTTTCCTGTCATCCACTTTGTTTGTTTGTTTTTTTGTTTTTTGTTTTTTTTTTCCAACTTTTTTTTTTTTTTTAATTTATTTTTGGGACAGAGAGAGACAGAGCATGAATGGGGGAGGGGCAGAGAGAGAGGGAGACACAGAATCGGAAACAGGCTCCAGGCTCCGAGCCATCAGCCCAGAGCCTGACGCGGGGCTCGAACTCACGGACCGCGAGATCGTGACCTGGCTGAAGTCGGACGCTTAACCGACTGCGCCACCCAGGCGCCCCTCCTGTCATCCACTTTGAATTTATTTTTGTGTATGGTGTAAGAAAGTGGTCCAGTTTCATTCTTCTGTCTGTCGCTGTCCAGTTTTCCCAACACCATTTGAAAAGACTTTTTTCCATTGGAAATTCATTCTTTTCTGCATTGTCGAAGATGAGTTGATCATACAGTTATGGGTCCATATCTGGGTTTTCTATTCCATTTCATTGATGTACGTGTCTGCTTTTGTGCCAGTGCCGTAGTGTCTTGATGACTACAACTTTGTGATATAGCTTGAAGTCTGGAATGGTGATACTTCCTGCTTTGCTTTTCTTTTTCAGTATTGCTTTGGCTTATTTGGGGTCTTTTTGGTTCCATATAAATTTTTGGGTTTTTTGTTCTAGCTCTTTGAAAAATACTGGTGGCATTTTGATAGGAATAGCATTAGATGTGTAGATTGCTTTGGGTAATATAGACATTTTAACAATATTTGTTCTTCCAATCCATGAACATGGAATGTTTTTCCATATCTTTGTGTCCTCTCCAATTTCTTTCATAAGTGTTCTGTAGTTTTCAGAGTATAGATCTTTTACCTCTTTGGTTAGGGTGATTCCTAGGTTATCTTACGGTTTTTGGTGTAACTGTAAATGGGATTGATTCCTTGAGTTCTTTTTCTGCTGTTTCATTATTGGTGTAAAGAAATGCAACGGATTTCCGTACATTGATTTTGTATCCTGTGACTTTGCTGAATTTGAGTATCAGTTCTAGCAATTTTTTGGTGGAGTCTTTTGGGTTTTCTACATAGAATATCATATCATCTGTGAATTGTGAACATTTGACTTCTTCCTTGCTGATTTGGATGCCTTTTATTTCTTTTTCTTGTCTGATTGCTGAGGCTAGGACTTCTGGTACTGTATTATGTTAAATAACGGTGAGAGTGGACATCCCTGTCTTGTTCCTGACTGTAGAGGAAAATCTCTCAGGTTTTCTCCATTGAAGATGATATTAGCTGTGGGTCTTTCAGATATCGCCTTTGTGATTTTCAGGTATGGTCTCTCTATCCCTACTTTGTTAAGGGTTTTTACCAAAAATTGATGCTGCATTTTGTCAAATGCCTTTTCTGCATCTGTGGAGAGTCTCATATGGTTCTTATCCTTTTTTTTATTAATGTGCTGTATCACATCGATTTGTGAATATTGAACCACGCTTGCAGGCCAGGAATGTATCCCATTTGATTGTGATGATTGTGGAGAATAATTCTTTTAATGTGCTGTTGGATTTGATTTGCTAGTAGCTTTTTTAGAATTTTGGATCCATGTTCATCAGGGACATTGGCCTGTAATTCTCCTTTATAGTAGTTTGATTTTGGAATCAAGGTATTGCTGGCTTCATAGAATGAGTTTGGAAGTTTTGCTGCTACTGCTATTTTTGGACCAGTTTGAGAAGAATAGGTATTAACTCTTCTTTAAATATTAGGTAGGATTCCTGGGGCACCTGGGTGGTTCAGTTGGTTAAGTGTCCAGTTTCGACTCAGGTCATGATCTCGTGGTTCGTGAGTTCAGGCCACGCATTGGGCTCTGTGCTGGCACCTTAAGAGCCTGGAGCTTGTTCCAGATTCTATGTCTCCCTCACTCTCTCTGCCCCTTCCCTGCTCATGCTCTGTCTCTCTCTCTCTCTCAAAAATAAATAAACATTAAAAAAAAATGTTTGCTAGGATTCCCCAAGGATGCCATCTGACCCTTGACTTTTGTTTGTTGAAAGATTTTTAATTACTGATTCAGTTTCTTTGTTGGTTATGGGTCTGTTCAGACTTTCAGTTTTGGCCGTTTATATGTTTCTAGGAATTTATCCATTTCTTCCCCATTGCCCAATTTGTTGGCATATAATTTTTCATAATATTCTCTTTTTAAAAATTGATTTTCATTTAAATTTAAAGTATTCCACATACAGTGTAGTATATTGGTTTCATGATTGGAACCCAGTGATTCATCACTTCCATATAACACCGTATGCTCATCCCAGTAAGTGCCCTCCTTTAATGACCATCATCCATTCAGCCCATTCCCCCATCCACCTCCCCCCCTTCAGTGACCCTCAGTTTGTTTCTGTATTGAAAAGTCTCTTATGGTTTGCCTCCCTGTCTTTTTATCCTTCCCATCTCCTGTGTTTATCATTTTGTTTCTTAAATTCCACATATGAATGAAATCATGACATTTTTTTCTCTGACTTATTTTGCTTAGCAATGCTCTCTAGTTCCATCCATGTTGTTGCAAATGGCAAGATTTCATTCTTTTTGATCACCAAGTAATATTCCATTCATCTTTTTCCCCCATTCATCAGTTGATGGACATTTGGACTCTTTCCATAATTTGGCTATTGTTGCTATGCTGCTATTAACATTGAGGTGTGTGTGCCCTTCAAATCAACATTTTTATATCCTTTGGATAAATACCTAGTAGTACAATTGCTGGGTCATAGGGTAGGTCTATTTTTAATTTTTTCAGGGTAGTTCTATTTTTAATTTTTTCAGACAAAAATAAAAGGCATACAAATTTGGCAAGGAAGAAGTCAGGCTTTCACTTTGCATAGATGACATGATACTCTACATGGAAAACCCAAATGATCCACCAAAAAACTGCTAGAACTGATCTGTGAATTTAGCAGAGTCACAGGATATAAAATCAGCATACAGAAATCAGTTGCATTTTTTTAATTAAAAGCTTTTAATTAAAATTTTTTAACGTATAATCATTTTTGATAGAGACAGAGTGTGAGTGGGACAGGGGCAGAGAGAAAGGGAGACACAGAATCTGAAGCAGGCTCCAGGCTCTGGGCTGTCAGCACAGGGCCTGACATGGTGCCTGAACCAATGGACTGTGAGATCGTGACCCGAGCCAAAGTCAGACGCTCAACCAACTGAGCCACCCAGGCACCCCTCAGTTGAATTTCTATACACCAATAATGAAGCAGTAGAAGGAGAAATCAGGGAATTGTTCCCATTTACAGTTACCATTTATGGTATATAAATGATATATAAACCATTTATCTTATGGTTTATACCAAAAACCATAAGATACCTAGGAATCAACCTAACCAAAGAGATAAATGATCTGTATGCTGAAAACTATAGAAAGTTTATGTAAGAAATTGAAGAAGACACAAAGAAGTGGAAAAACATTCCATGTTTGTGGGTTGGGAGAAAAAATGTTGTTAAAGTGTCTATACTACCTAAAGCAGTCTACACATTCAGTGCAATCCCTATCAAAATAACACCAGCATTCTTCACAGAGCTAGAACAAGCAACCCTAAAATTTGTACGAAACCACAAAATACCCCAAATAGCCAAAACAATCCTGAAAAAGAAAAGCGAAGCTGAAAGCATCACAATTCCAGACTTCAAGCTGTATTACAAAGCTGTAATCATCAAGACAGTATGGTACTGGCACAAGAACAGACACCATAGATCAGTGGAACAGAATAGAGAACCCAGAAATGGACTCTCAGATGTACGGCCAACTAATCTTTGACAAAGCAAGAAAGAGTATCCAATTGAAAAAGGACTGTCTCTTCAGGAAATGGTACTGGGAAAACTGGACAGTGACATGCAGAAGAATGAAACTGGACCACTTTTTTTAAAAATTATTTTTAATGTTTATTTATTTTGGGGGGAGGGAGGAGGGGCAGAGAGAGAGAGAGGGAGACACAGAATCTGAAGCAGGCTTCAGGCCCTGAGCTGTCAGCACAGAGTCCAATGCGGGGCTCGAAATCATGAACTGTGAGATCATGACCTGAGCTGAAGTCAGACAACTAACTGAGCCACCCGGACACCCCAAAACTGGACCACTTTCTTACACCATACACCAAAATAAATTCAAAATGGATGAAACACCTAAATGTGAGAGAGGAGTACATTAAAATCCCACAGGAGAAACAGGCAGCAACTTCTTTGATTTTGGCCACAGCACCTTCTTACTAGACATGTCTCTGAAAGCAAGGGAACCCAAAGCAAAAATGAACTTTTGGGACCTCATCAAGATAAAAGTCTTCTGCATAGTGAAGGAAACAATCAACAAAACTAAAAGGCAAATTATGGAATGGGAGAAGATATTTTCAAATGACATATTGGATAAAGGGTTAGTATCCAAAATCTATAAAGAACTTATGAAACTCAACACCCAAAAAACAAATAATCCAGTGAAGGAACGAGCAGAAGACTTGAATAGACATTCTTTCAAAGAAGACATCCAGATGACTAATAGACACACGAAAAGATGCTCAACATCATTCATCATTAGAGAAATACAAATCAAAACCACAGTGAGTTACCACCTCACACCTGTCAGAATGGTTAAAATTAACAACACAGGAAACAACAGATGTTGGTGAAGATGTGGAGAAAGGGGAACACTTTTGCACTGTTGGTGGGAATGCATACTGGTGCAGTGACTCTGGAAAACAGTATCAAGGTTCCTCAAAAAATTGAAAATAACATAATATTCTCTTTTAATTGTATTTCTGTGATATGGTTGTAATCTCTCCTCTTTCATTCGTGATTTTATTTGGGTCCTTCCTCTTTTCTTTTTGGTAAATCTGGCTCAGGGTATACCAGTTTTACTCATTCTTTCAAAGAACCAGCTTCTAGTTTCATTGATCTGCTCTACTGGGTTTTTTGTTTGTTTCTGTATCATTTATTTCTGCACTAATCTTTATTATTTCTCTTCTGCTGGCTTTAGGCTTTATTTGTTGTTCCTTTTCTAGCTCTGACAGGTGAAGGTTAGGTTGTATATTTGAGACTTTTCTTGCTTCTTGAGGTAGACCTGTATTACTGAATGCTTCCTTCTTAGGACTGATTTTTCTGCATCCCAAATGTTTTGGACTGCTGTGTTCTCATTTTCATTTGCTTCCAGATATATTTTAATTTCTTTAATTTCCTGGTTAACCCATTCATTTTTTAGTAGGATGATCTTAACCTCCATGTATTTGTGGTCTTTTCCAATTTTTTTTTAAATTTTTTTTTTTATTTTTTTTATTGTGGTTGACTTCAAGTTTCATAGCATTGTGGTCTGAAAACATGCCTGGTATGATCTCAGTTTTTATACTTGTTGAAGCCTGATTTGCGACCCAGTATGTGATCTACTCTGGAGAATGTCTCATGCGCACTGGAAAAGAATGTGTATTCTGCTGCTTTAGGATGCAGTGGTCTGAATATATCTGTTAAGTCCATCTGGTCCAGTGTGTCATTCAGAGCCTTTGTTTTCTTGTTGAGTTTCTGCTTAGATGATCTGTCCATTGTTGTAAGTAGTGTGTTTAAGTCCCTACTATTATTGTGTTGTTATCAATGAGTTTCTTTATGTTTGTCATTAATTGATTTATGTATTTGGTTACTCCCAAATACATATTATTGGGGGCATAAATATTTACAGTTGTTAGAATTTCTTGTTGGATGGATCTCTTTATTATCATAGAGTGCCTTTTTTCATCTCTTGTTACAGTCTTTGGTTTAAAATCTAGTTTGTCTGATATAAAAGTATGGCTACTCCAGCTTTCTTTTGACATCCATTAGCATAATAAATGGTTCTCCATTCCTTCACTTTCCAGCTGGAGGTGTCTTTAGGTCTAAAATAAGTCTCTTGTAGGCAGCATATAGATAGGTCTTTTTTTTTTTTTTTTTTTTTTTAAATCCATTCTGATACCCTGTGTCTTTTGATTGGGGCAGTTAGCCCATTTACATTCAGAGTGATTATTGATATGAATTTAGTGCCTGTAAATACAATATGAATTGTATTACCTGTAACATCAGGAGATTTTCTGGAGATTTTCTCTGCTCCTTTCTAGTCTTTGTTGCTTTTGAAATGTCCTTCCCACTCAGAGAGTCCCCTTACTAGTTCCTGCAGGACTGGTTTAGTGGTCACGAACTCCTTTAGTTTTCGTTGAGAAACTCTTTATCTCTCCTATTCTGAATGATACCCTTGCTGGATAAGGTATTCTTGGCTGCATATTGAACATACCTTGCCACTCCTTTCTGGTCTGCCAAGTTTCTGTGGGGAGATCTGCTACTAACCTTATTTGTCTTATAGGTCAGGGATATCTTTTCCCTTGCTGCTTTCAGGATTCTTTCCTTATCTTTGTATTTCGTAAATTTTATTATAATATCTTGGTGTTGGCCTGCTTTTGTTGATTTTGATGGGAGTTCTCTGTGCCTCTTGGATTTGGATGTCTGTTTCCTTTCCCAGATTAGGGAAGTTTTTAGCTATTATTTGCTGAAATAAACCTGCCCCTTTTTCCTTCTTATTCTGGAACTCCTATGATATGAATGCTACGCTTTATGGAGCCGCTGTGTTCCCTACATCTACATTTGTGATCCAATATTTTTCTTTCCCTCTTCTTTTCAGCTTCATTATTCTCCATCATTTTATCTTCTATATTACTTACTTATTCCTTTGCTTCTTTCATCTTTGTCATTACATCCAGTTTTTGCATCTCAGTTATAGCATTTTTGAATTTCAGCCTGACTAGCTTTAAGGTTTTTTATCTCTGTGGTAAGGGACTTCCTGGTGTCTTCTATGCTTTTCTCATGCCCAGCTAGTGTCCATATGATTGTTGTTTTAAATTCTGGTTCAGTCATATTACTTATATGTGTTTTGATTAAATCCCTATCTGTGATCTCTTGTTCTTTCTTTCAGGATGAATTCCTCCGTCTTGGCATTTTCTGTAGGGCTCTGTCTTCTGTGTGTTATAAAAGCCTGTTATGTTTCCTGCTCTTGAGAGTATTGGCTATATTAAGAAGTCATACTGTCTAGGGCCTGCCGCTTCAGGAGTTGTTTCCGGTATATGCTTTGTGTACTCGACTGTTGTGTTTTGGCTGTTTCTTCCCTTAGGTCAGTCCTCTGCAGAGTTTCTCTGTGCTGCAGTGGGGAGTGTTTTGACCTTGTCCACTGTGTGGCAAGTTTTAACTCAGTATGTTTTGGTCGGCTAATCGTTAAAAGAGGCTGGATCCTATTTTTCCTAGAACTGAAGCTTTGTAGCACTCTATGATCAGTAGATTTGTTGCGTGTGGGTGGTGAGAGGTTGTGCTGGTCTTCTGGGGGAGTGGCCCACTGCTGCTCTCTCAGGCACACTTGCCCTTGTTCAGAAGCACCTGCAGAGCACAGAGGGAAGGGCTTAGTGAAAGTGGCTCAAGCTTCCACTCTGGGTGCTTTGCTGCTCACTGAAGTCCTTCTGTGCTGATGGGCCAGGAAAACATGGCATCAGCTGGCTCTCTAGTCCCCAGAGAGGGGAGTTCATGCCCTCCGCTGTTCAGGAAACCCTCACAGAAGAGCGAACGTTCTCCCCTCATGTGTCCCAGGCTTCCCTCAGATCTCTGCCTTCACCCTGTGTCTGGGCTCTCTGCCCACCCAGTGCAGTGCTCCTATTTTTTATATCAGGTGCGCTGACTGGGTTTCAAAACTCCAAATTTTAGGGACCCAGCCGGGCATGGACCTACACTGATCCTCTGGGGAAGGGTCTCACTGTGCTGTGGCTGGTGCCAGTTTGTCCCAGCAGGGCAGTTGCATGAATGCTCAGAGGCTTGGAGTTTATGGTAAAGTGCAGCAGAAAGCCAGTGTCCAGCGTAGCTGCCCTGAGCAGCTGCCTCTGCTCCTAGGCTAATGAACAGGGCAGCTCAGGGCATCTGTTGGCTTTTTTGTCCCTGGAGAGCCAGTGCCACCTCTCCCAAATGCACTGTAAGAAGGGGTGCGGTCTCTCTCAGTGCAACCCAAGGGATCCTCAGAGCACGCTATCTGCACCCACGTCTGTTCTCCTTCTGCACAGGAGCACCTCTGTGACTCCCAGGCCCCACCCCAGCAACAGCGTGGACTTCTAAACCTTCAGACTTTGAGCTCCGCTGCTTGTAAAAACTTGAGATTATCAGCCCCTGTCATTTTCCCTGTCAGTGGTTTTGGGGAAGTGTTGTTCTTGTGCAATGCTTTGCACCCTGCTTGCTGTCCCTTGCATGTACATGCGCTTGCTACCTCTCTCTCTCTCCCTCTCTCTCTCTCTCTCCCTCCCTCTCTATCCCCCCCATCTCTTTCTCTCCTTTCTTCCCTCTCCCTAATCAGGGCTCCCTCCCCTCCTCAGCACAGCTGATTCTTTTCTCCCCCAAATCCCATCCCTTCCTCTCCTACCTTCTACAGTTTGGCTTCTTTTCTCCCTCTAGTTGCAGTTTGTTCTTAGTTCTCAGATTTCCTGGATGTTCACAATGACTTAGTATTTATCTATTGGTATTTGAGGGACAAGGCAAACATAAGGTCCTACTACTATACTACTCTGCCATCTTAACTCTTCCCCAACTAATCACATTTTTATTTTTGTTTATTATTTTTTTTAAGGTAGGCTTCATGCCCAGTGTGGATCCCAATACAGGGCTTGGACTCAAAACCCTGAGATCAAAACCTGAGTTGCTATTAAGAGTCAGACACTTAACTGACTGAGACACCCAGGTGCCCGCTACTAGTCACATTTTTTTTTTAAAGTTTATTTATTTTGAGAGAGTGAGCGAGAGCAGGATAAGGGCAGAGAGAGAGGGAGAGAGAGAATTCCAAGCAGGCTTTGCACTGTCAGCTTGGAGACTGACATGGGGCTTGAACTTGAGAACTGTGAGATCCTGACCTGAGCCAAAATCAAGAGTGGGACGCTTCACTGACTGAGCCACCCCGGTACCCCAGTCACATTTTTTAATAGTTGAAATCCTATGTTATTTTGTCTTTTGCTTTTTTATGTAATATTCTCAATATTTTTCCACATTAATAGTTTTTAATGTATACACAATGAAAATATAGGGATATCATAATTTTTATTTTTCTATTAGGAAACATTTAAGTTTCCAGTTTTTGCCATGATAAATATTACCATGAAGAACATTTTCACAGTCTGTATTATTGTGTATTTTATGGGCCCAGAAAGCTTCTGCTGTTGTGTATTTTAACTTCACACTAACCTCTTTAGAATAAAGTGTAACAATTACTTAGTTTTGGATACATCAGTCCTTTAGGAATTTGGGGGAGAAACTACTGAAATAGTCTCTTAAGAGACTGACCTCTGGAAATCTTAGTCCTTAAATTAGCCAGTAAGAAAACATTACAAACTGCAAGAAATCTTTTTGTTTGTGTTTAGTTATGGTTGTTGCAGAAGCAACATACACAGTAGGCAGAAATGTCAGTTTGCATGAGATAGAGTTTCTTGTGTTGTGTGTTGTAGTCTGAAAAAGGTAGCCAGACTTCCTCTGAAAGCCAGAGTGAGTGGTGGGTGACAAATCACATTGGAGAGAGAGGACTAGTGGTTATCAGCAGTGGTTGTTAAAAGCTACAGAGGCAATAACAGTAAAATAAAAGCCGAGAAGACTGAATGTTGTGACTAGACTGACAAGATAGTGGTAGCTTTGCAGTTTTGGTGAAGAAATAGCTCTTATCTATACAGCAATGAGAAGGTCCTTGTCCAATCCATAGAACAGTGAGCACCAGGCTCTCAAAGATTAATCTTCTGTATGCAGCTTTTTTTAGATGTCACCTTTAAGAAAGGGTACTAATGGTGGGTAATATTTTTTACTATCTTTCTGCCTCTTAGAATTAATTAATGAATTCAATAATTTATTAAAAAGTGGGTGTGTTTATTTTTATTTTTTATGTTTATTTATTTTTGAGAAAGACAGACAGAGGTTAGTGGGAGAGGGGCAGAGAGAGAGGGACACATAGAATCCGAAGCAGCTTTCAAGGCTCTGAGTTGTCAGCATAGAGCCCGACGTGGGGCTTGAACTCACAAACCGTGATATCATGACCTGAGCTGAAGTCGGACACTTAACTGACTGAGCCACCCAGGTGCCCCTATGTATTTTTAAATGGCTGTGTTGCTATTGCTGTGTGTTAGATAATATTTTTTTTCCTGAATCAAATGTGGTCCTGTATATTTTTTAGAGTATAAAATGTTAAAGGTGGTAATGTATTCTGCAAATTTTGTGCAGCTTCTGATCTTGTGTTAATGCCAAATGTGTACTTTTAACGTTGCTGATACCTGAAATTCTTCTAAAGTTAAAAATTAAGGATTTTTCAAGAACAGCTAGCAAGGAAGCTATTAAAGATTATTACTAGAATAGTTTCAGAAGGATGCAAGAATCAATTTGAAGAGACCCCTACTTGTCAGAAATGGGACAGTTTATTAATCAGAGTGACTGAAATGGATTGAAATATATCAAATAACTCTTAATCTATGAAATAATAATATATACGCAAATTAATGTGTCACTACTTCAGGATGGTAGGTAGTGAACTCTTTATTATGAGAACTGGTAAATAAGGAGAGAATTAAGTATTTAGCCTGTTTTTCCTATGTGAAGTACATTGGTAAATAACCAAATAAATGAACAGGATTTTCTTTTTGTAGAAGTGTTCTAACAATTGAAGAATTGATACATTTGAATATCTCCATTTGTAACCACCTAATGGATAAAGGGTTATGGGCATTGAACAACAGCAGACACTACACAAATAGTCGACCAAATTTTATGTGGCTCCTGATGAAAGAACTCATCACTGCATAATAAGTGGTAGCATCCTAACAAAAAGAATCAGAATTTAGATAAAGCCTTTACATCCTTTGATTCGTAGAACATATAGAAGAACAGGTTAAAGAACACCATGAGAATTAAGTCTGCAAAATTCAGACTGGAAAACTACCAGGACAGAAATTTAGGACAAAACTTGGTTTCTTCACCTTAAAAATTGCTCTTAGGGGTGCCTGGGTGGCTCAGTCAGGTGTGTGGCCGCCTCTTGATTTTGGCTCAGGTTATGATCTCACAGTTCGTGAGATGGAACCCTGAGTAGGGCTTCATGATGATGGTGCAGAGCCTGCTTGGGATTCTCTCCCTCCCTCCCTCTCTCTCTGCCCCTTTGCCGCTTGGGCTCATGTTCTCTGTCTCTCAAAATAAATAAACTTCAAGAAACACATAAAGTTAAAAAAAAAAAAAAGACATCTTGTAGCTTAAAAGAGGCTTAAAAGACATCTGCATCAACCATAGTATGTGGATCTTATTAGGATCTGTTCACACACACAAAAGTTGTAAAACTTTCAACAGTTGGAAATTGAGGATATTTGATGATATCCTCAATTGTTTATTATTTTTTTGTAATGGTGGTTTATCTGTGTTTTTAAAAAGCTCTTGTCTCTTAGAATACATACAGAAGTACTTATGAATGAAATTATTTTGTCTGAGATTTTCATCAAATTAACATGGAGGTGAAGAGATATTGGTGCAGGTAGAGATAAGACAAGGTTGACTGAGTTGATAATTGCTGACGGTGGGCAATGAATATGTGGACATTTATTGTACTTTTTTTTTTCTACCTTTGCATGTGTTTGAAATTTTCTTTAATGTTTGAAAAACTAAGGAGAACCTTGAAAAACATCTAGGATCAGTCATGGAAACATTGTCAGCTTCTGAGGAAGGATTTTTAGACTGTGGCATATTCCCTTTTTAAACATTTTAGTACAGTCTCTACAAAAGCATTTGATCACTGGGTGAAAAAAAAAAAAAGTATTTGTGGCATATTGTCTTTGTTAGGTAATAATCACAAAAGATAATTTGAATCAGACCGTGAAGTCAGAATACCAGTGACCAGTGCTTTCCTGGAGGGTGAGTTTCTTAGGTGCATTTGCTTTAGCCCTTGCTTCACTAATTTTGCTAGTAGGCTACATATTTCATTTTTAAATTATTTTTAAATTTTATTTCTTTAAAAAAAATTTTATTTTTTTAAATGTATTCTTTAAAAAAATTAAAAAAAAATTTTTTTTTTAACGTTTACTTATTTTTGAGACAGAGAGAGACAGGGCATGAATGGGGGAGGGGCAGAGAGAGAGGGAGACACAGAATCCGAAGCAGGCTCCAGGCTCTGAGCCATCAGCCCAGAGCCCGACGTGGGGCTCGAACTCATGGACCGTGAGATTGTGACCTGAGCTGAAGTCGGACGCTTAACCGACTGAGCCACCCAGGCACCCCTAAAAAAATATTTTAAGTTTATTTATTTTGAGAGTGTGTGAGGGGGAGGGGCAAAGAGAGGGGGAGAGAGAATCCCAAGCAGGCTCCATACTGCCAGCGCAGAGCCTGATGCAGGGTTTGATGCCATAAACTGTGAGATCATGACTGGGGCCAAAAGAGACTGACCTTAACCGACTGAGCCATCCAGGTGCCCCTGATTTTTATTTTAGAGAGTGAGAGCACAAGACAGGGGAGAGGGGCAGAGAATCTTAAGCAGGCTGCATGCGTGGAGTCTGATGTGGGGCTCAATGCCACGACCTGGGGATCATGACCTGAGCTGAAATCAAGAGTCAGAACCAACTGAGCCATCCAAGCTCCCTGCTAGTAGGCTACATATTTTAATGTGCAAGAAGATACATCGTTATATTTGCTTTACTCAGCCTTTAAGAAATACCAAATGACCAAAATCATACTGGGCCTTCAACAATTCTTTACCAAATAAATGAACAATTAAGTTGACATCAAGAAATTTTTCAAAAAAAAAAAAAAAATTCCAAGCCTGATACTTGGGTGGATACTTATGCTGCTTTATGTTTCTCATGCTTTTCAGATTATCTTGAACATTCACAAAATTTATGTTCCTGATGAATTTTCTGAGCCATAAAGAAAAGGTTTATTCCTGATTTCAGAAGGTATACATCTGTACATGCACATACATGAATTACCATTTTTGGAAAACATTATTAAACAATTAGAAAAGTTTCAGTACTTGGAATGTCTGGCTGGCTCAGTTGGTAGAACGTGTGACTCGATTTCATGGTTATGAGTTCAAGCCCCACATTGGGTATAGAGATTACTTTAAAAAAAAGAAAAAAGAGGGAAGTTTCAACCCTTAAAAGTTTAACTCTCCACTAGAGAAACTTGACTATCTCTAATGGTATAACTTTATTATTTCATCTGATGCTTTAGAAGAGATGTAAATTATTCACAAGATTTTCAAGGTCTGAGTACTCATAGTAAAAAAGAGAAAGAGGGTCACATGAGAGTAGAGACAGACATATTTAGTTTTCTACCACTTCAGTGCAAGTATGGAATATATTTTTCTTCTGTATTTCAGCCCTCTAAAGCCCACAGTCATCCAGATGCAGCAGCTGAAGTGCTTTGTAATTAGTCTTCTATTCTTCCCTCAATTAGAATTCCTGTATACTGAGGAATCTTACCAAATGTTGATCTAATTATCTGATTAAAAAAAAAAATCAGTGACACTCTGAATGACTGATTAGTGTAATTCACTTATTGATTGTGAAGTGAAAGAGGAATAAATCTCTAGCTAGCAAAAGGAGGACACAGGGTAATTTTGAATAGGAAGCCATCTTGACCTCCCCCCACCCCCTCCCCCTTAGAGTTCTCTATTGTGAAAAGTATGTTATGCCAACATTTTTTAGCATGCAACCAGCATATAAAAGTATTCCAGAGACCTTTCAGAACAGGTGAATAATCAATAATCAGAATGTCTTATCTAATTTTATATATTTTAAAAGTTTACATATGAATAAATTTACAAATTAGAGAAAATAGGAATATTATTGTTATTTTTTCTTTACAAAATGTGGTCCCCATACACCTAGGGGTCAATGAAACACCTCTGTGGAGAGGGTGGGTTGGCATTGTGCATTTGGATATTTTGCAGAATGAAAGTTTTATTGTTATTCTGTAAAATTACCCTTCTAATACTAGTAAGTATGTTTTATTGGGTATAAAATCCTTGTGAGTTTGAAATTAATTTTTTTTTCTTGTAGAATGGCAGAATTTAGTGACATTGGGAAGCTTTTCAAACGTGGTTCCCTGTAGTCACCCATTCATTTGTACACTGAATCAAGTGAAGTTGTACTCTACAAATGTTCAGAAAGGACAGGGATCACAAAGTCTCAGCGTGGAAAAAGTGCCATCATTTGATGAAACAGGTATGTATAAATCTTTTAAAATCATTTTTTTTCAGGACGCCTGAGTGGCTCAATCGGTTAAGCATCTGACTTCAGCTCAGGTCATGATCTTGTGGTCCATGAGTTCGAGCCCCACGTCGGGCTCTGTGCTGACAGCTCAGAGCCGGGAGCCTGCTTCAGATTCTGTGTCTCCCCCTCTCTTTCTCTCTGCTCCTCCCCCACTCATGCTCTTTCTCTGTCTCTCTGAAATGAATAAATGTTAAAAAAAAAAAAAATCATTTTGTCTACACCAAAATAGCTTGAATAAGATTATTTGTCCCTTGCATGTTCCATAGAACTTTTGTACAAAACTTTCTGAATTAGTGTTTACTTTGTGGAAAGCTATTAGACTGCTGATTTACTTTCATTTAGTTTTTCTGTTTCTTTTTGATTCAGTTTTGGTAAGTTCTATTTTTTTCTGGGAGCTTATTGAATTAAACTAAAATTTTAATTTATTGGATCAAGTTCAATATACTCTGTATATTCTGAGCAGCATTTATAGTTATATCCCTTTTTTTCATTCCTGATGGTGTTTGTCATTTTCTTGATTATTCTTGCCAGAACTCTGTCCATTTTATTATGTTCCCAAGTAATAATTTTTTTCTTTGAATCCTTATATTGTATGTTTATTTCCTATTTTATTAATTTTTACTTTTACCTTAATTAAATCTTCCTGCTTTCTTTGTATTTATTCTGTCATTCATTTTTAAATTATCTTGTAGTGGGGTGCCTGGGTGGCTCAGTTGGGTGAATGTCCAACTTCATCTCAGGTCATGATCTCACTGTTCATGGGTTCGAGCCTGTATCTGGCTCGCTGCTGTCAGCGCAGGGCCCGCATCGGATCCTCTATCCGCCCCGGCTGTGTCCCTCCCCCACTTGTACTCTCTTCCAAAAATAAATAAACATTAAAAAAAGATTTTAAATTAAAAAAAATAAAATAAAAATAAATTATCAGGTAGCTATTTTGATTATTAATTCTGAACTTTCCTTCTTTTCTAAAGTAGGCATTTAAGGGGCGCCTGGGTGGCTCAGTCGGTTAAGCGGCCGACTTCGGCCCAGGTCACGATCTCGCACTCTGTGAGTTCGAGCCCCGCGTCGGGCCCTGTGCTGACAGCTCAGAGCCTGGAGCCTGTTTCAGATTCTGTGTCTCCCTCTCTCTCTGACCCTCCCCCGTTCATGCTCTGTCTCTCCCTGTCTCAAAAATAAATAAACGTTAAAAAAAAATAATAATAAATAAAGTAGGCATTTAAGCCATGATGGCTCTGATGGTAGATTTGACAGTTTTTTCTTTAATAGTTCTCCCTAAAATTTTGCTTTATATATTTCAAGGCTATGTTACTAGATACATAGACATTTAGCATATAACACTAATGAATTACATTCATTATTTTTATGTAACAACTTTTTTTTTTAGTGACATCTCCACCAGATTTTATTAGTATTTGCTCAGTATAAATTTTCCCATCCTTTGACTATAACCTTTTTTTGTCCTGATTTGATCATCTTTGTCTTTTAATTGGAAATTTAGTCTGTTTACATTTACTGTTATTACTGATCTGTTTACAGGATATATTTCTACCAATGTATCATGAGCTTCCTTGTGTTTTTTATCTTCTATTTCTTTTTCGCCTTTTAAATTTTTTCTTTTTTTCTCATTGCATTGTCCCCTCTCTCCCAGACACACACACATACATGTACTCATTTGGGAGTTATATACTCTATGTACTTCAGCATCTAAAGGTAATTGAAAAGTTTACATTTTTTCTGAAAAATATGAAGAACTTAGAATGCTTTAATTCTGGTCACTTTCTCCCAACTTACATGCTATTTATTGGCTGTATTTTGTGTTTGTTCTGCTCTTTCCCTTCTATACAATATACATTGTTATTTGTTTAAATTTTTCTAGAATCTTTGTTAACTACCTTTTCTTATTTCTCTGATCTTTCTGTCTGATGTGGATCCTATAGAAGTTTCTTGAGGTGAGGATCTATCTATGGTAAAGGCACATTTAAGATGTTATTACAGTGCCTTTTGGCTTCCACTGTTGTTGAGAAGTCACATATCATGCTTTTGTTCTCATGTCTTTTCTATTTTATTGCTTTTTACATTTGATTACCTTTGTTTTGAAAGTCTTTACTTTGGTGTAAACTGCAGTTTTACTGTGTATATTTCTGCGTACTAGGTATGTATTACTATGTATACTGCAGTTTTACTGTGTATATTACTGCGTACTAGGTATGTATTACTTTGTGTGAGATTTGTTGGGCTTCCAGGATCTGAGAATTGGTTTTACTCTATAGTTTTGTCACTCTCCCTTCAAGTATTACCTTTTCTCAATTCGCTGTCTCTCTTTTTGTTTAAAGTTTATTTACTTATTTATTTTTAAGTAATCTCTTTACCCAATGTGGGACTCCCAACTGTCAACCCTGAGATCACGAGTCACATGCTCCACCAACTGAGCCAGCCAGCCACCTCGCTTTCAGTTCTCTTTTACTCCTTTTGGAACTCTAACTAGAATTATGTTAGACTTTCTTTCTTTATTTTCCATGCCTCTAAGCCTCTTTGTCATATTGTATTTCTTCATTTTTCTGGCCTGAATTCTGGATTATTTTCATAAGTCTGCTTGGTCTACTAATTCCCTTGTTTGTTGCCTCTCATCTGCTGGTTGATATGTATGTTGGGTTTTTAATTTCAATGATTATATTTTTCATTTCTAGAAATTATTTATTTTTCATCTTGCTTGTTTGGTCTCTTGTTCCTTATGTTTTCATTAGTCCAAACTTCTCTTTTATTCTCTTTTAGTACCGTATTAAACATGTCTTATATTCTGTGACTGAAAATTCTTCTGTCTGAAATTTTTGGTTCTAACTATCTTTTTTCCTCTGTTCATGCACTTATTCATGATGCCCTATCTGTTTTTTAACTGAGAGTTGTTCATTTTCCATGCAGTTTTATATTTTGGAACTCTGAAATCTTTCTGGATTGAAGATGCATTCCTGCATAGAGTTTGCTTCTGCCTCTGTTAGCGGCTGGGAATATAGCTTGGGACCAAATTAAATTAAATTCTTTGCCCTAGATTATTTAGACCACTTTGGTAGCATGAATTTAGACTGCAGACTTGAGTGAGAGCTGACTTATCCTTAGGATTTTCAGGGTTTTTTTTTTTTTTTTCATCCTCACTATTTAACAGCAAAGTAAAGGCTGACATGCTTTCTTGCTGTTCCCTTCTGTGTGTATTTTTTTTTTTCAGTTCAGAGTTACACGTTGTGTTGCTTTTTTTCTGGGTGTCTCCTGTTAGACTCCTCATCCTAAACAGAATGTAGTTCTTATTCTCTGGTTTCTTACTTCCCTAGCAGATATGGAAGTAGAAGCTCAAGGACTATAAGCTTTAACAGAAATCTCAGGGGAAAAGTTGGCTTTGGTGTTCTCACTTATTCTGTAGAGGTCCTGCTTTTCTTTCGTTTTTGCCCTCTTCAGATAATTTTTTTGTGAGCTTAGTAATGTGTTTGAAAACAATTTGTTCAGGATACCTAGTTTGCTGTGCAGCATAAAAATGAAGTCCTTTATTTGTCCATTAATTTATTCAAGAAGTATTTATTGAACACTTTTTATACGGCAGCAGATGAGAATGACTGAGTTTATTACTAAAACAGAAAATTGCTGAAACAAAGTTAAGTAAACAAATGTAATACTGTAGAGTAAGTACCATGATAGAGGAAATAGTGTATACTGCAGGAGCACTTGGGAGGGGTACCTAACTGAGTGTTGAGTGGTTGAGAAAGTTTTCCATGGGGGGAAATGTTATCTAATTAGGGACCTAAAAGAAAGTTAGGTATTGGTGTACTGAATGGTAGAGAAAGAAGATAAACCTACAACTACCTTAGTGTGATTAGTTAGTAGAGGACCTGATGGTGGGGTTGGTAGTTTTGAGAGCACAAGGGATGAATATCAGGAGATCAAGGTTTTGTTGAGGAGTTTGTACTTGGTTTTGTAGGCAGTGGGAATCTATTAGAGCATTTTAAGTAGAGGAAGTACTTGATCAGATTTAAAATTTTAGAAAGATAATTAGCTGAAGACTGGAAAACCTATTGCAAAAGAAGGTGACTGAGAGCAGTAATACAAATTAAGGCCCAGATTAGGTTAATGGCAATGCTTTTTTTTTAAAGGAGTAGATGAACTCGAGATTTAGGAGCTAAGTAATTAAGATTGGGTGGTTGAATTTGGGGAAGAGAGGAGAGGGTCAAGTAAAGCACAGTGCCTATTTTGGATTAGGTGATTGTGTAGATGATTTCATTGACTTCTAAAATTGGGAATGCCAAAGCTAGAGTATATTTTCATAAGAAGGTGGTGATTTAGTTTTGGACATCTGAATTGTAGGTGCCTCTATGACATTTTAACAGATGGACTAATGGGCAGTTGGGTATATACTGTTTTTCTTTTCTTTTTTAGAATTATGCTAGCCTTTTAAAAACAAAAAAGTTTATTTGAGAGAGAGCACGCGAGCTTGCACAAGTGGGCGAGGGGCAGAGAGAGGGAGAGAGAGAATCCCAAGCAGTCTCTGCACTGTCAGCATGGGGCACAACTCAGGGCTTAACCTCACCCAACCGTGAGATCATGACCTGAGCTGAAATCAAGAGTTGTACACTTACCCAACTGAGCTGCTCACGCATCCCGGGTATACTACTTTTCTGTTGTGAGACATCATCATCTCTTGACTGGATTACTGCAGCAGTCTTCCTGGGCTCTGTGCTTACATTCTCTTTCTTGCTCATTATATTTCAGCCCAACTAGTCTCCTTTTGGCTCTTAGGAAATACAAACCTTGTTCTTGATTAGGGACTTTGCTCTAGTTGCTTTCTCTTTCCAAGGTGCCCTTCTACACATGGCTGACCCCTTCTGGTCATTTACATCTTAGTTGAAATGTCAACTCTGCACAAAGTCACTCTTTAATCACTTCATCTAAAGTAGCCATATCAACCTAATTTTAACTCTGTGTGGGCAGCACTTAATACTGATTGATATTTACAATATTTATTTCTCCCACTTGTTTCCAGGTCCCATGATAGCAGGACTCAGTGCCTAGAGCAGTGGTTTGCACATAGTAGTTGTTTAGTAAATATTTGTAAATGAATGAATGCCAAGTTCCTACTTGGGGAGAGACTTAGGAGTAGTTATTAGCTCTACCTAAGAGATTACTGAAGTCATGACTATGTTTGAGACAGTACAGGAAGGGAGTTTAACTATCTTTTCTTTAGTTGGGTGTCTTTCACATGGGAATATTTTATAGATTCCTTGAGAAACCTGTATTTATGTTTGCAGTGCCTGTTCTTCATGCTTTTCCCTAAGCCCCATCCTCCTTTTGGGCTTACTATGCAGTTTTAGCCAATTTCTTCTTTTTCTTGTGATGATGGAGAACTGCAGGGAGAAATATTGAGAGTTTGATATTAGAAGATGAAGGGATGGAGATTATGATGAGTCCCTGAGTTCCAGAATATTTATTGGAACGTAGAAATGGAAGAAGAATGATGCCTGCATGGCTCACTCGGTTAAGTGGCCTACTCTTGATGTTGGCTCAGGTCCTGATCTTGGCGGTTGTGAGATCGAACCCCGTGTAGGGCTCCACACTCAGCACAGAGCCTGCTTGGGATTCTCACTCTCTCCCTCTCTATCTCTGCCCCTCTCCTGCTCGTGTGTGTGCACGTGCGTTCTTTCTTTCAAAATAAATAAACATTAAAAAAAGAAAAGAAATGGGAGAAGAAATAAGTGATGAAATAATATAAAAGTAAAATATGTTATAATACTCTTCTGAGGTGAACATAGACTCAGGCAAAGATATTTAATGTTTCTGCTCTACAAAAGGTTTGAAACTGAAATCCACGACAAGGTTTCCTTTTTCGTCTGCTGACAAATAAAAAGTTTATTTTCTTATATTAGAAATACATTTGTTTATTGATAGTTTTATTTTGGGCTCAATTTTTCAGAATTTGCTTAGGCCAAATTAGACGTTGTTAGCCATCAGATAGACAGCAAGTAATTGCTTGATTGAAAGATAATTTGTATATTTAAGGATTTAAGACTGACTTTTGAATAATTCAAATCACGTGGTAAAGTCAGAAACAGCTCATTAAGAGGCAGAGACTTGCTAAGGAATCCTTAAGTTTTTAAGGAGCATTCAGATGTTTTAAATTTTAGTAAAATTAGTTTTAATTTTGCTAATGGCAGCAGATGTGTGGCAAACAGCCAGGGGTTGAGCTTTAAACAGGCATCTAGAAATATTCATGGATAGAATGTCTAGTTATTTATTGAAATCATAAAGATTCTACTCCAGTGATACAGTACAAGCTTATTAAGGTGTTGGTGTGCAACGTAAGTATTCATACATGTCTTTGAGGCATTTACTAGCATTTCTTGCTTATGATTCTTAGCACTATATGATTAGTAACTATAGACAGTTTGTAGTGAGAAAAATATCCAGAAATATCACCCTTAGAGCAATTCATCTTAGTGATTAACTTTGATCATTGTGGAAAAGAGGGTTGTCTCTGAAACTTTTGACAGTAAAAGATTTTAGTTGTTCAGATGCTAGGTGAATGTTGAAAGCTTTTCTTTCACTTTTGTCTGCCCTACTCTCTGTTCCCCAAAACAAAATTTTAAGAAATTGAGAAATAGATTTTATGGGTAAAGATGCTTCAGAATTTGCTTGCTGTATAGTTTAGACAAAAATAAAATCATGTTATTTAACTGTCCAGTGTCAATTGTTACAACCTATAGTTATTAATTATACAGGAGTGTTTTGTTTTTTTTTTAAGTTTAAGTAATCTTTACACCCAATGTGGGGCTTGAATTCACAGCCCCAAGATCAACTGTTACATGCTCTACAGACTGAGCCAGCCAGGCGCCTCTAAATAGGAGGGTTTTTAAGCCTACCTTTAATTTACCAATATGTTTAATAACCTACTTAGGATTTGATGAATAGTTAAAACTAAAGCCTTTTGGATTTTTTGTACATGTTTAGTTATCAAACCATAATATACCATGTTAAGTCATTTGCCCAGTGGCTTTCACCAAAAACAAAAACAAAAAAACCCCTACGAATATACTAAAAATTATGTGTAAGATGTTTGCCTTTCTTTCAGAGAGGGTTCTGCCTTTGTGAGTACCTAGTCTGTTGGCATTTAATCTGTCCTTAAAAGCCTTGAACAACGTAAATTAGTAGCTAGGCAGAAATTCTGACCAAGACGGCATTGTGAATAGATGCTTTGAAGTATCTGTTTTACTTCTCCTTGGAGTGATAGATAAAACATGGAAAAAGAAAACTGAAGAAACAACAGCCCTCAAAGAAGATTCGCTATGTCCAAGGAGTGGACTTACTCTGGGTGTGTGAGCAAGCACTGGCAACCAGGAGTTTGGTTTGGTTTGGTTTGGTTTGGTTGTGGTAAGGGATCGGTAGGTGCTACATGCATAGCCTGGTGTTGGAGTCAGACTCACTGTTTGAACTCACCCACCCACTCTCCAAAGTAGGCGGAACTAGGCTCTTCCATTTGTTATGTGAGGCTATACCTTGTAGGAGGCTGTAGGGTAGGGAGGCAAGAAGAACAGAAACTAGAACCTACTGTTTGCTGACTTAGAGACTGGATTGAGTGGTAGGAATTTCAAACTGGCAGTAGGAGATCTGGTTCAGGACAGATGGATCAGATTGAGTTTGAGCACTAGAACATGAGGAGAGTGAAGGGATATATTCTACTTATAATAAGATTGTAAATTCTGAAATTTAAAAGTACATGAATGATCATATTGCAATATATAAATTTCAGATCACATTGTACCCCTTAAACTTAGGAAACGTTATGTCTCTTACATCAATGAAGAATAAAAATATGTGAAAAATCCTAATTGTAAGAAAGCCAACAAACTCAAATGTGTATTAACTCTAGATGATATTAAAATAATGGCCTGAATTGCTTTAAAAGAAGTTTAATATCTTCAAAAGAATAAATGAAGTATTCACATATTTTGAAATACAAACTGTCAGAATAAAACCAGAACAAATAAATCTGGAAAAGAGCCAACTAGAAATCTTAGAAATGAAAGTTAGTTACTAAAATAAAAATTTAATAGATTAAATAGTCCTCATCAAGTAGAGGATTAGTAAATTGAAATTCACCCTCAATGCACATAGGAAAGCAAAAGGATTTTCAAGAAAAGTGAGAAGGCATTTAAGAGGCATGAAGCTGTAGCCTACATTTAATAGGCCATTTCAGAGCGAAGACAGAAATGGTGAAATATGCAAAGAGATGATAAGAATCTTTCAGATTTTGATGAAACAAGAGTCTTCAGATCAAAAGTACCCTTTGAATACTAAGCAGGATAAGTAAAAAGAAATCCACAGGTTTAAAAACAAAAACAAGAAATAGCCCAACTTAAAAGCATCCAAAGAGAAAAGTGAAAATGCTGTATCAGCCCAGTTGTTGCTCTTTTGAGGTGGACTTTTTATCTTTCACAGTATGCAGAAGACACAGGGGTGAGTGATTCATAGTAATAGCTGTGCAAGGGGAAAAGGAAAGGTGAATGAATATTACTCTAGAATTTCACACTGGTCTAAGTAAACAGTCTAGAGTGAAAGCAAAATAAAAATACTTCACGTATAGAAAGATGAATGTCATGTACCATTAACTCACCCACATTAAAGAAGGAAACTTAATTAAATTATATATTTGTATAAGATATTTGTGTAAGAGTAGACTCAGAGGGAAAAAAGCATTGGGATATAGGCGAGACTGTGAAGAGCAAGAAATGGATAAAACATGTTGGGAAAATTAAGTATTGATAATACAAACAATAACCTTTTGAAATACTAAATGCTAAAATTTAATTTAATTTAATTTTTTTATTTTGTTTTATTATTTTCTAAGTTTATTAATTTTGAGAGAATATCCTCAGAAGGGGATTCCCCTTAAATGCTAAAGTCATAGTCAAGAGTAGTAAGATTGTGGTGGCTTAGTCTGTTGAACCCAGGCTCTTGATTTCCGGTTAAGGTTATGACCGCAGGATTTCCTGAATTTGAGTCCTGTGTCTGGCTCTGCGCTGACAGTGTGGAGCCTCCTCGGGATTCTCTCCCTCTCTGACCCTCCCCTGCACTCACTCTCTCTCTCTCTCTCTCTCTCTCTCTCAAAATAAATCGATACACTTAAAAAAAATGCATAATAAGATCAAAGAAGTTTTCAGTAATTAAAGGTTTCTTTCCTGTTTAGAGGAAAGTTGAGATGCTGAATAACTTTGCAGATGATTAGAAAGATTCACAGAAAACTATGTATGTTAAATTTTTAAGTGGAATCATTTAAACAAAGAAATGTAACCTTACAAATTTCAAACCATCTTAAGGGATGGGGCGGGAAGAAAATACAGAAAACTCTATCAATCTAACAGATGGCAAGAAAGGCAAAACAAAAATAAGAGCAAAGCAAAAGGATGGTAAAATGAAAACAGACAGTAAGGGGGCAGAAGTCCAGATGTACCACTACTCAGGTAGTGAGCCAGATTTCATGGTGCTGTGTATCATTTCAGTAACTGACATTCTATAAATATGTGGAAACAGTTTCTATTTTTTTAATATGTTTAGAGAGACATGTGTTCTGGGTCCTCTGCTATCAGCTGCTCAAGTTCTTTGCTCTTGAGACTGTCCTCTTGATGTATGAAACCAACAGTTTCTTCCTCATCATTCTCATCTCTATATAAAACAGAGTCAGTCTTTCCTTGATTCCATTCTCCTTTCTAGCTCCTGCTGAAAGTCCAGATACTGCTTTTACTGTTTCATTTCCCATTCTCACTTCAAGCTGTTGCTTCTGTCCCCATTCTTCCTGCTGAAACTGCTATTGTCAACAGGCTACCAGTAACCTCCATGTTGCTAATCCAGTTTTTACATCTGTCCTTTTCCTCCCTGCCATGAAAAATACACGAATACCTACTCATACATCAAATATTGTTTTACACGTAGAGATAATGTAGGAAGTTGGTTCAGAGCATAGACTAATCAAAATGATGTGTGTTTCAATCCTGACTGTGCCTTCATGTTTAAAATACCAGCTGTGTGGTTTTGGGGGAAGTTGCAAACTTCTCTGTGCCTCAGTTTCCTCATCTTTACGATGAAGATAATAATAGTACTTACCTCAGCAGTTTTGTTAAGATCAAATGAAATAATGCACATAAAACACATACTACAGTATGTGGCACATATTAAATGCTTAGTAAATGTTAGCTCTGTCATTAGTAAATATTTTATTGAGTGAGGATATAAATTTATAAGGGGCATTTTTTTAAGGGTGAGATTTTTTTTTCTCTCTCTCTGCCCCTCCCCTGCTCATGCTCTCTGTCTCTCAAAAATAAATAAACTTAAAAAAATTAAGTTCTGTCAGTTTAAAAAAAGGAATAGAATTAGACATTTATATGTATATATCTTTAATTGTTTAGCTGTTTTTACACTTTATTGTGTGATAACTTATTGTGTGTATGCTTGTGATTTACTGTTTTCATTAGATTTTGCTAAGATTTATCTTAACAGTATATGTGTCTAGCTTATAAATTATATGTATCTAGTTCATTAATTTTCATGGAGATAATTAGAGCACATACTTTTGATGGTTGTGTGAATTAAATGATACATGTAAAGTACTTAAAATAGTGCTTGGCACATAGTAAAGGCTCAAAGAAAGATAGCCACTATTATGTTTATTATTGTTGACTACTGTATGAAATGTGGTATGAATGTAACATGGTATGTTTAGCTATTCCAATTCTTATGGGCATTTGGGTTCTTTCCAATTTGAAGCAACAGAACACAGTGCTGCTCTGAACATTCATATACCTTTTTCCTTGTACCCTTGTGCAAGTTTCTATTAGGGCAAATATATTGGCCTAGAAGAATTTGCTAGGTCATAAGTTATGCTTATGTGCAGCTATATCAGGTAATGCCAACTTGTTTAGCCAGGTAATTGTGCCATTTATATTTCCACCAGCAGTGTATGAGTCCCCATTGCTCCATAGCCCTTGCCAACATTAGATGTTGATACATTTTTTCATTTTTCCTGATCTGATTGTTGTAAAATGGATTCTTGTGGTTTCTTTTGGGTTCTGTCCATAATGAGGCAGCCATCTCTTTGTATGTTTATTGGTGATTTGTATTTCCTTTCCTTCTTGTTCTTGTCTTCTCTGTTTTTCTAATGATCTGTCTTTTTCTTGTTAATTTGGAGAAATTCCTAATAATTGGTACTTATCCTTTGTTGATGCTATTTGTTAGAAATATCTTCTCCCAGTTTGAGGCTTTCTTTTCGTTTCTTTTCTTTTCTTTTCTTTTCTTTTCTTTTCTTTTCTTTTCTTT
>NC_064811.1:34694995-34775930 GCF_023721935.1 Panthera uncia
ATAAAAAGAAACTGTGGGATGACATTCACTCCAATACTAACATGTTTAGACTGTCAGCTAGGCTAAAGTGTGCATAACGTTCAGGGTGAAGGGGCTGCTTGAGAAGCCTAATTCTCTAGCTTACTGCAAATCTGTCAACTGACTATGGGGGCCTGGGTTCCCCAAGTAGAAGTTAATCAATATATTAAATCTCAAACGATGTTGGGTGAATTGAGGGAAAACCATAATCTATTTATTGGGAAAAATGAATCAACTTGGATTTTGGTATCACATATATAAAACAACCAATTGTTTAATGAAATATTTCCCTATTGTTCTCATTTGGAGCAATCTCCTACTACACAGACCACTCAGCAGGTGGATTCAGACTCTGGAGTGGGTGAGAACATTGGGCAAGTTTCTTAAATTTGGAATCTTCTCAGAGGATTGATGTGACCATTAAACAAGTTAACCCATAGCAAACACTCACCATAGTACCTAACACAAAGTAGGAACTGAAAAATGATTCAGAAAGACCCTCCACACTGAATTCATAAAATTAATTGTCATTTTGTGACCTTTGTTCAGGGGATTTCTTTTCTTTTCTTTTCTTTTTTTTCTTTTCTTTTCTTTTCTTTCTTTTTTTTCTTTTCTTTCCTTTTCTTCTTTTCTTTTTAACCTATAGGAACAACTTAACTCAATGGAAATAAGTTAATGTTTTATCTGCAAAAAAGTGATCACAAAGTTAACTTTGATAAACCAAAAACCCCAATGTTCACTAATAATCACCATTTTATATGAAGTTCCCAGAAACAGAGTGTTTCTTGTGTGAATAACTTATTTTTCTTTCTTATAATGAAACCTCTGAGGTCTAGCTATGCCATCAAGATGTTAGAATATTTTCATTCAATTAACTTAAATTATGTAATGTGAAAATGAATGATGGCCAGAAGTCTGATGCCAGTGTAATTCTGGTGAGAAATTATATTTCACACATTGGTTTATTTAGCTAGAATTTTCTTTGGGTAGTAAAAATAGTGTTACATAGAAATTAGATGTATCTAACCTCACACATACTGCCATAAATGGCTCTTGCAAATCCTATACTCTGAGTGACAGTGACAAATCTCCCCAGAAGGCAATTCCACAGTAAAATAGGGTTCTCCCTGACCCACTCAGATGAGCCGTTCTTGATAGCTGAATGTTCTAAATAGCTGATCTAAAATAGCAAAACAGTGAACATTTCAACTATTTGGATTGGAACATTTTCTAACTGTATCATACCCTTATTTTTTTTCCTAAACAGATTGTATATGGATTATGATGCAAACTTTTCTTAATGACTCATGATACATCCTTAGTGGCCTGGGTGTTAAGGAATCAAAACTAGATCTTGGTATTTGAATTATTCCCTCCAGGTCACTCCCGGGTTCACTTTTTGCCTTATGAATTTGCCAAAGGCCCAAGACATAATAATTCTAATGACCTGTCACAAGACATCGTTCTGGCAGGAATATCATCTAGATCAGAAGAGATGGTAGTCTCAGCAGAATGGTCTTGCATTACCTTCTCTTCTTGCCATTAATGCAGTATCCTCCAGGATTTGGCCTCTGTCATTCAATGTGGAACCAGGAAAGGAACTCAGAGGATTGGTGAGGAGGCAGCAAGAGTTGTGACCCTTCTGTGGCTCAGTTGACTGTATTTTGCAAATCTGGAAAGATGTCACTCAAAATGTCCAGGTCACATACTCATTGTTTAGCACAGGTGTGTGATAGCATTTCTCCCACGTGCCAACAAGTAGGGAGGTGGGTGGTAAAGTCAGTACGTTAAAGCTGGTCCTTGGTTGCTGCCATTGCTACATTAACTAGCATCATAAATGGAAAGGAAGAGGAAATTAAAATACTTAAATTTACAAAGGGATCTAGGATAAGGGTTGTCAAACTATGGCTGGTGGGCTCAATCCAGCCCACTGCCTATTGGATATGGCCCACAATTAAGAATGGTCTTTACGTTTTTTAATGGCTGAAAAAAATCAGAAAAAGAATATTTTGTGACAAGTGAAAATTGCATGAAATTCAAATTCTAGTGCCCATAAATAAAATTTTATTGGGACACAGCCATGTCCATGCACTTATGTTCATCTATGGCTGTTTTCGTGCTACAACATCAGAGTTGAGGAGTTACAACAGAGAGTGTGAAGACTGCAAAGCCTGAAATATTTACTCTCTGGCTTTTTTCCAAAAGGGTTGCTGACCACTGGTCTAGAAGAATAAATTTTCTTTGTCTTCTGCCTAGAAAAATCTTTTTTTGGCCTGAGAAGTAGAGCTATTTCCATGCTTACAAAGCTTATGAGCCCACCCACTCTTATAAATAATGGTGAGGAATTATCCCAAAATCTCATGGTGGAGATACCAAGAATGTGTATGTGTGTGTTTATGTGTATAGACACTAAGTACTTAAAATACCTAAATGTACTCCAAGTTAACCATCACATGTGATGATAATTATGAACATAAATTATTCTTCTAAAAGGATAATATTTATTAAATTCTGTCACTAATTTAAACAATTTAAACAATAGCTCAGTTTTTGTAACTTTCCCCCTAACCAGCCAGGGGCAACCATTTACCTCGGGGTGTTCAGAATTTATTAAAACAAGAAACAGAGGGAAAGAAAAGGTAAGGCCCAGGGTTAGACTATCAAAATGGGATTTTTTGTTTTTAAGTCCGTAGAAAGACAACAGTTTTGAGAATCTTGAACATTTTCTAAATTCCTCAAGCTCTTCTTTACTTATTAAGACCGATGCCTGGGGCGCCTGGGTGGTGTAGTTTGTTAAGTGTCCTACTCTTGGTCTCGGCGTGGGTCACGATCTCACAGTTCATGAGTTCAAGCCCCACATCGGGCTCTGTACTAATGTTGTGGAGCCTGCTTGAGATTCTGTCTCTCTTTCTCTGACCATTCCCCACTTGTGCTCGCTCCCTGTCTCTCTCTCTCTCTCTCAAAATAAATAAATAAACTTAATATCTATCTATCTATCTAGATATATATACATGACCTATGCCTGTGCATAGGTCTTATGACTTATAAGTCATAGGTCTTATCATAGGTCTTCAGACTTATGATAATTCATTGGTAAAAAGAATTCAGTAAATGATGTGAGGGAAGACTCTGACCCATGGGAAAAAGGGAAAGCATGCCCACTTGGGCCCCAGGAGAGTGTGGGTAACAGAAGGATATATATATATATATATGCCCACACTCTTATTTATTTTTGACAGACAGACATAGACACAGCACCAGCAGGGGGTGGGGGGAGAGAGAGAGAGAGAGAGAGAGAGAGAGAGACAGAATCTGAAGCAGGCTCCAGGCTCTGAGCTGTCAGCACAGAGCCTGATGCAGGGCTCGGGCTCATGAGCAGGGAGATCATGCCCTGAGCCAAAATTGGACGCTCAACCGGTTGAGATATCCAGATGCCCCACAGAGGGACATGTATTTAAGAAGCAACTGGTGAGACAAGTATGCTCTGGTTACTTCTTTCCAAGCCCATTTGGGACTCTTGGGGGAGATAATCATGATGTGTGGTCTTCCTCCAGTGTGAGGAAACCAGTTAAAATGGCAGCGAGGGGTGGACAGGTAGAGGGAGAGAGAGATTGAGTTAGCGTTCTGGAGCCTCTCTTGGTTCCTGTGTACTGTGGAAGGATCTAAAAGGTTCCTCGTGCTGTGGGGAAACACGAAAAATAGGAGATAGTGCTGTCTGGATGGGTTGCCATGTTGAGGGGGTTTTGCCCCATAGCCAAAACCAGACGCCAACTGCTCAGGACAAGCTAGACCTGAGGCTGGGGTGGCAGGGAGGGTACTCACAGTGAGACATTCACTGGTCAAAGCCCAGATGGGGCCTGGGAAGGGAGGGTTATGGGCCTTTTCCATGCATAGAGAAAAAGCCTCGTGCTTGCTAACCACAGACTTTCTCAGTGGACTCGTTCCAGAAACCAGGTCAGGATGGCACCCCTGCAACCCGTAACGGTGAGGATCTGGAGAGCAGTCTGTGCTCTCTCCTGCCCTCACAAGCTGAAGTGAACTGCTTCTCTTCCTCGCCCCTTCTACCCAGGGGGAGGACCAGGGCACGAGACAGTCCTGATAAAGAGATTAACTTCAACTAACTGAATAAATAATTCAAAGGAAGCAGCTTAAACTAGCCTGATACACCTTTAACTGCCTATAATTCTGTGCATGAATCCCACGTGTCTTCCCCTGTCTGCACACCTAGCAAGGTCAGGGCTAACTTATCAGTTATGGAGAATAGGCAGCTACTTTTTCTAGAACACATTTTTTTTAGAACACAGGAATAGTGGCGTGCTAAATATTTTGACTCTTTCGCTCTATTCAATGTTGTAATTTTAGTTTTGTTCTAAAAAGGGCATTCAAATGTTTTGATCAGGCCCCTCAGTAAAAAAAAAAGCTATTTTATATCACTATCCAGAACATGCATGCTTACACATATATCTGAAAGGTCATGAAATCAAACTTACCTTTACTAGGGGTGATGTATTCTCTGTTTTGTATCCTATTCTATCTTTAAATGAATACCATTAATGGACCAGTAAATTGATTTCACGACCCACTCTGTGTGTTCTGACTCACAACTTAAAATATACTGTCCTAAAGCCCTAATGGGGTGAATAAAGCATCTGTTTCTTCACAATATAGCTCCAGATGCTGTGCTTTCATATCATCCCATCTTGATAACTTTACCACCCCTCACCCCACCCCCTTCCAGGCAGCAGTCATTTATTAAAGCTGGCTCCATAATATTTACTGTAGTGGTCAGATTAGCTTTCAGTGATACGTGATCAGAACCTAAAGCAAACCGGCTTAAGCCAAAAGTGAACATGTCATCTCATGTAACAAGGAAGACGAGGATCGTTTGGATTTCAGAGTCCAGAGACTGTAACATTTTAGGTCTCTCCCTTATGATTCTTCTCTTGCTTCTGTGAGTTGGCTGTATTCTCAGTCAGGTTTACTTTACAAGGCCAGGAGCACATCTCTGACTGTCCCAAGCAAACATCTCTACAGCTCACAATCTAAAGCTTTTTAAAAAATGTTTATTTTTTGAGAGAGAGAGAGAGAGACAGAGTGTGAGTGGGGGAGGGGCAGAGAGAGAGAGAGAGAGAGAGGGAGAGGGAGACACAGAATCCGAAGCAGGCTCCAGACTCTGGGCTGTCAGCACAGAGCCCAATGCGGGGCTCGAACTCACAAGCTGTGAGACCATGACCTGAGCGGAAGTCAGACACTCAACTGACCGAGCCACCCAGGCGCCCCTCTACAGTTCACAGTCTAAAGAGAAGGGAGGCCCTGCTCAAATTTCGTGGAAGGACTCTGAGTGGCCATGCTTGAGTCACGTGCACACCCCTGAACCAATCACAAAGTCCAGGGAGATAAGGAATTCTGATTGCATCACTGAGATCTCACTCCCAACCCTTGGCCAGGAGTGGAATTCCATGACTGACAGTCCCTCCGGGCCCACATGGAATGGGGGAAAGTGGGGTACTGTTATTAGAATGAGGCGAGGAAGTCTGCTCAAGCCAAGAGAAAACTCCAGGGAGACAGAAAGATATAGATACAGAAAGACAGGCCTTGAGTGGGTATGTATAGCACTCTCTAATCAATAAGGCGAACTACATTTAGTACCAGACTTTGTGATTTTTCTATGCCTACTTTGGAAGATGATGGGGGGGGGGGGAAGGGCGGCACATGTAGGTAAGGAAGATTGTTGCCTGCGTTTCCTATCTTCAAGAGAGCTAAGGTTGCCAAATAGGTAAGTTCTTAATGGAAGAGGCAGAATGGCACAGAAACTAAAGAATTACTGAATCCTAGATTTTTATATACTAAATTAGACTAGCCAAGCAGACAACTACAAATGTGGTCTATGTTTCAAGCCCAGTTCAAGTGGAGAAGCCAAAGAAAGATGCTAAGGGTGAGTTTTCTTCTTGTCCTTGATTACAGACAGTATGTCAAAGAAGTATATAATGAGGTGATTGTACAGAATGAATGGTTGGATGAAATCAGATGGTGGAGGAGATAAGGCAGAAAGAATTGCAGAGCCCAGTTTTGAGGAGAGGATGAGGGGCACGTGAGTGCTACATATTAGATGCTGATATTTACGATGATAACACTGTTGACCCATTTGCTGTAGGAATGTATGACACCGAGTTCATTTTCCATGCTGCATATTTGATTGTGTCTGTTAGAGTCAAGTTCTCTGGCTGATGCCCTCCAATAACTCACAGCAGGTGTTTGCAAGCCAAGGTCAAGTGTGCATTCTGTATTCCTGAGACAGAGGAGAATTAGTTGACCCACAGGAGTGGAAATTAGGACCTTTGCCTCATTGGCCCCCATGTTACCAACAGAGCTAACCAGATACAGGCTACTTGAAAAGGACAAAAATTAAAATAAAAGATAACTTTGGCAGCAACTATATGGTAGTTTTCCAAAGAATTCCATATGACCTACAAACTGCAAGGGTACTTAAAAATTTTCAAAACATTCTGTGTGGCTAGTAGAGGTGAGAAGGGGAGTAAGAAGGCAGAAATAAGACAAGAACAATTCTGTGTTTTCTTTGTTCTCTAAAACCCTTTCCCCCACCAAAAGAACACATGGCCACGGTGCAGCAACTTACCATTTTTCCAGGGTCAATTCACTTTCCGTGCTGCTCTAAACCCTGCTGAAAGCCAGCTCCTTGGGGAGCCCCAGGAATTGGGGCTGGCCTCTCTTCAGTCTGCAAGCACTCAGAAGGAAATGCCCCTTGCTGAGAAAGGGGTGGTGTTGGGGGGAATCCATCTACTGTCAAGGAAGTTTCAATTAAATACGGATGCCAATTAATTTAATTTATATTTCTGCATGAAAAATGTCATTCTATAATACATACACTGGAAGGATGCCAGGAGCCCAGGTTAATAAATTACATCTCTACTGACATAATATGGAATCACAGACTAATCGGATGCTTATTAAATGCCCACCTGTGCTGGGGGCTGCACCTTGTAGAAATCCAGCTGAAATAAAGTCTCTCCAGCAGGGCCTGTCCCTATACTATGATCGTCTGACACCCACCCTTATCCCCCTCTGCTCCTAGCTTTGGGGCATTTCTCAGGAGAGCAACTCTAAAAGCGAATAATCAATATTCAATTGCCAGTGGTTATGAATGGGCGCATTGAATGAATAAGGGAATGAACGATGGAGAACTGTAAATAATCCACTCAAATTAATCAGGGCACAGGCCCATTCTGGTTAGCAGGAGACTTGCCATGATTATTTGACTATAGATTCAAACCAGCTGGTGGTGGGTAATACCTACTATTTCTGAAGCCGCTATCCTGAGCCAGACTGCTACATGTTTTATTTCGAACACTTACAGCAATCTTTCAGGGTAGGGGTTATTCTCTCCCACTCCCCTCATGTCAGAGACATGGAAGCTGAGATTCAGTAAGCTGGAAAGGGCCTTGCTCAAGGTCACATGATCAGAAAGAGGCACACTCAAACCCAGACTTGTCTGACCCTCAACTAGAATATTCTTTCCACTGTCCTGGCTGGTTTTCTCTGCATCATTGTTCTGTTCTCGTAGACAAGTGTCGCCACCGTCTCCATGGAGGATCGTTGGTGACTGCTCTGTTCTGTCAGTACTTGAGCTACATTTACAGTTAAATTACGGGAGCTGACTCTTACAAACACCCCCTGCCTCAGAAATTTACAGTGCCCTCCACTGTTTCACTCCCAGGTACTCACTTGTTGCAGCGCTCTATAGTAGTGAGACAGATGTCACTCAGTTGTCACAAGTTCTCAACCAGTCACCCATTGTTTACAGTCATTTGTTTGCTCAACATTTACTGAGCACTCACTGTGTACCAGATACTCTGCTAGGTTCCTGGATGTAATAATGAAAAACGAGGCCAAACTAACGGGCAAGACAGATGTCCTATCTTACAGTGAGATATGGTAAAGGCTATGACATCACTAAGGGAGAACATTAATTTTGCCATTTATTCAATCATGCACTTATTCCCTCTGTGACAATTTACTGAGGCTCACTCTAACATGTGTGAGCTGGGACAAGAATAGACCTGGAGGCCACCAGCCTGGTCTGCCCTGCCCCTTCCTTCCCACCTCAGACTCCATCTTGCACTGCAGGGAGCCTCTCCTGTACAGATTTGGACTCCTTAGCCTGTGTTTACATGTTTTTAACCACTTGGCCCTAGAACCACTTATGACCAGGAAATGGCTTCCATGAACCATAGAGGTAAGCTTGAGTCTGGAGGCGAAGCTGGTATCTTAAGGCCCAGAGAGTGAGATAGAAAGTGAGGAAATAGGCTTTGGTCAGGTCCCTTTGGCTCCATTCATTCCTTCCCCTGTGGGTGGGGGCAAGGGCAGAGGAGGCCCAGAGGGGTGCCGAGGATGGTCCTCAGACCAGCCCTGGCATCACCTAGAAGCTTTTGGGAAATGCAGAATCTCTGGCCCTTCTGGAGACCCTGGGAATCAAACTTACATTTTAACAAGCCCCCCAGGTGATTCCTATGCACCTTATGGTTTGAGAAACACTATTCTAAGGGCACTATGTCCAATCTCCTCTTCATAAATGACAACTCTGAGGCTGGCTAATGCACGGGGCAGGTGGAGGGACCAGCTGGGAACTGGGCTGCTGGGGGCTGGGAGTACACTTCTGGGCACTGTGCTATTTATTCTCCAGTGGTGGATATGTGCTAAAGCAAATTTGAGGAAAAATACCTTTCTAGTAACTCAGATTGACAGGGTTGTGGAATAAGAGATTTATAGTGAGTGAGTGACTCAAGGAAGAAAATTCCATTAAGTCCTGGGCAAAGTTATAAAAGGAAGGTAGGTGATAAGAAATCACTTCAGGAAGGAACTTCAGGGGAGGTTGAACACTTTCTGTTTTCTATTTTATTCCTGGATCCAATGCAAATGATCTGGAAAGGATTTCCGTAGCCAAAGTGACTTGTCCTTTAATTAATTAATTAATTAATTAATTTTTCACTTCTGCATTCCTTTGGCCTTGTCGCCTCCCTTTCCTAGTACATTTTTATTCCAACCCTTTCCAATGCATTCATTTTGCCTTCCTTTTCTTTACTCGTCTGTGGTAGTTTCATCCTGCTATCAATTCTTATCGATGAAAAATAAAAGAACACTTGCATACGTAGCTTTTCTTCATGCATAAAAATAGAAAGAATTGCATTTCAATTTTACAAGTACCCTTCACGCAGCTACAATGATGAACAGATTGCCAGTTGTGTTTCAGATTCTTCTATTCCACCTTCCATTCTCCATTTCTTCCCTACCCTCTCTTTATTTCCATCCCTTCTTTCCTCCCTCCCTTCCTCCCTACTTCCCTTCTTTCCTCCCTCCCTCCCTTTCTTCCTTCCTTCCCTCCCTCCTTTCTCTCTCCCTCTCTTTCTCTCTCTCCCCCTTTCACTCTTTCTTTCTCTTTTAGTGGTGTTTATTAAAGCGAATTCCAGACATCATACCATTTAACTCATTTCCTATAGAATTTCCTGGAGGCAGGGCCACCAGAGAATGTAGGCTGAGGAAATGATCCCTTATGATTGTGTTATTCACCAAAATATGGAATTTGTGTTACTGAGATAAGGAAAAATATAGAATTTCCCAAACCTCCGCATAATACCCCAGATGGTATAGATTTTATTTTCCATCTCTCTGTCTTCCCTCTAGAGTCTTCAAGGGGGGGGGGTCTAAGAGAACTTTTTAATCCTCCTTTACTATTAAAGTAATAACAGAATAACAGAAAATTTGGATGTTTAAAAGATACATATTCTTTTAGTATTCACAAAGAGCATTCTGAGAACATCAATTTTGCAGTTTAATTTGTCAGTGTAAATTTGAGGAGCTCTTTCACGTCAAAGACCCAAACACATTTCCTCCCCTGGGCACACCCCCTGAGCTGATTGTTGTAAGGCACCTGGATCTAGATATGAAAGCGTGGCACACAGTTGCTCTAATATTCACACGTGTCCGATCTGTGGAGTATCAAGTAACTCGAAGGTTTGGTTGTTTTCCATGAGTAAATATGCAACTAAATTGGAGTAAAATGCCCTCTAAATAAGTCAAATAGACAGGAGCTTTGAATGAGGGAATTCATTACAGTTCATGTCCTAAGGAAAAGAATCCCACTGTGGCACGGAGAATGTAATTAATGGGAGGTGAGCGCCAACAAATCACTCCTTAAAATATTAATGCTATCAAAGAACAGCTGGATCATGAGAGAAACTTGACCCTTGGGGGACTAGCAAACGCTGCTGTCGCAGAACTTCTTGCAGTTGTGATGTAATGGAATTCCTTTAAATTTAACAAAAATAATATAAAGAGGTGTGGTTCTGGGAAAGTTATTAGCAGTAAACATGTCTTTGCGGTTTTATCATCTTATGATCACTAGAGCTCACTCTTGCTGTGGTTCTAAATGACCTTTTCCCTTAATTGCTCAGGATATATACAATCCAAACAACACTCCTAACACACAATTAAAAAAAAAACACACACAACTTTAAGTCTGGCAAGGACATTTTTTTTTTTTGTAAATAAAAACACTGTACCCAAGAAATTTCTGCAAAAACAATTTTTCAGTATGCTTAAGTCAAGAAAAACTGTCCCATTGTATGTTTGTGGATAAAAGCCTGAACTTAATGTGGTTTTATTTAATAGTTATTATTGTCCCGAGCAATATGTATTTCTAAGACAGCAATATAGTAAAATATTTACACAGTCCTACTTACCATCTGAAATGTTGGGCATTGTTTTTACGTTTTCATAACTAACTGCTAATCCCAATATTTAAATGAAGGAATCAGAAGAAATCGTTTACTTGGAATATACTTGCACTTGGATTTTAAGAAAGAAACCGTTTTATTCAGAGTTAAAAAAAAAAAAAAAGCTTCTCTGAACTGACTGTGAATCACGGGGAAGCCGCGGGCGTGGTAAATGCCTTTGACCGCACGCTTTTTATTGCTGGTGCACAGCAAACTTTTGTCTCTTTTGTTTCACTTAACTTGCCAACATCTAAATCAGTGGCACGGGCATTCAGAGTGTTTGACAAATTGGTTGAGATACGTGGACCATATTCACACATAGCAGTAAACGATGAGAGGAAGTTCAGGACGCAGTAAAAATAAATGCCTGAGTTTAGCCTGGGTTTCACATAACATCAGTTTCATAAGGCACTTACGCCGCTAAAGGAGCGGTGCCCCCGAAAATAGCACACAGGGGACACATCATTTAAATAAATGTGTTTCTTTGCCCGAACAGAAGTTCAGATCTGCTCAATTATCATTAATTTTGTTCCCTTATTTCCTTTGTGGGCGTGAACGAAGTCGTGCTTTTTGAGGGTTTTCGAGCTGCTCTCGGCTGGTGGAGGTGACCGGCGATTCTTCACCCGCCCGCACGCAGGTTGGGGGGGCTGGGGGGGGGAGTGCGTGTGTGTGTCTGTTTGTGAAAACGTGCCGTTCCTCTTAGAAATGGAAACTTTTCGGTGGAAAACTTAGTGCAAATGTCGGCGGCCCCTTAAAATCACATTGTCCTTTCTGAACCTTTAGAACAGGTGTCCCAGGATCGAGTCCGCATCTGTGCAACAGGCGACGGAAGATTCGACAAAGTTCAGTCGCCGCACCCGCTTTTTATTACACCCATACACGGCAACCGCGCGTCTCCACCCGCGCGCCGACGCGCGTGGATGGCAGCGGAAACCCGCAGCTCTCGCACTCGCTCTGCGGAGCTCTGTGGGCCGAGCGAAACTTGGGGTGTGTGTGTGTGTGTGTGTGTGTGTGTGTGTGTGTGTGTGAAGGCCTGATGCCCGCACGTCCAGAGCTCAGTCCTGGGGGAGCGCGGTGGGCGGGGGGGGGGGCCCGGGAGGGGCGGAGGGGGGCGCACTAACCAGAAAGCGCAGGGGCAACGGCGGCCCGCGCCGCGCTCCCGCGGTGATTAGCTCCAGCGGCACGACCCGGGAGGGCGGACTCTTTCTTAACCCTCGGCGTCTCCCCCTCCCTCTTCCTTTTTAAAGGACGCCTTGCAGGCAGAGCCGTCAGCAACCGGGAGGCCGTTTGTACTTGGCCGCGGCGGGGCTGACTCCTGCTCCGGTGACAGACAGGGGCGGGGGTGCAGGGGCCGCCGGTCCCGGGCGCCTGCACGTGGGGATCTCGAATTCTTCCTCCTTCGGGCTCCGCTCCGGACCCCCGGCGACGGCCCCGAGGAGGGGCGCTGCGCGGCGCTGGGGTCGCCCGCCCGGGACGCGATGGCTCCCTTGAGGAGCGGGGAGGGCGGCGGCCGAGGGTTCAGCGCGCCCCTGGCGCGGGTCGCAGTATGAGACCGGCGAAGGGCGGCAGTAGCAGCCCCAGCAGCAGCCTCTGCCGGCGCCTCCCGCGGGCCCTCGCCTTCCGACCCCGCGCACCATGCAGACGCCTGGCCTGCGGAGTCCGCCGCGCAGCCGCTGCCGCCTCCCCGGCCCCCGCTAACCCCCGCCAGAGGGGCCTCGGACGCCGCGGCCAGCCGCCCGCGCCGCGCCCCGGGGGAGGCGGCACCGAGGCGCTCAGCCCTCCGCTCTCCGGCCCCGCGCGTCCCCCTCCCGGCCGCCCCGGGCGCCCAGCGGCGATGGGGGCGCTGCTGGCGCTCTGGCTCCTCCTGGGCTGGCTGCGCTGGAGCCCGGCGGGCGCCCAGCAGTCCGGAGAATACTGCCACGGCTGGGTGGACGTGCAGGGCAACTACCACGAGGGCTTCCAGTGCCCGGAGGACTTCGACACCCCGGACGCCACCATCTGCTGCGGCTCCTGCGCGCTGCGCTACTGCTGCGCCGCGGCCGACGCCAGGCTGGAGCAGGGAAGCTGCACCAACGACCGCGGCGAGCTGGAGCACCCGGGCATCACCGCGCGTAAGTGCGGGCCCTCGGCCTCAGCCCGGCGCCCGCGGGTGTGCGCCCCAGGCGGTCCTGGGTCTGCGCGCGTTGGAGCGGCCAAGGTGGGGGCATCGGGGCCGGAGCGGGTGGTCGCGTTTCGGGTCAGGCGCCCTAATTGCTTTGCAATCCCGATTCCCGCCACGCGCGGTCTCCACGGGTCGGCCCGAGGAAAGTTTGCAAGGGACGGCGAAGACCACAGGGCTTGCACCCGTTGACCCCGGGCAAGACAGTAGTAGGTCTCGGGAACGCGGGAGGTCAGGGGAAGAAGCTACCGGGACAGCGCCAGGTCGGATTGCGGTTTTCTAGGGCGGTGGAGGCTCCCCATCGAGCGCCCGGGTCACCCGGGGAACTGCCGGCGGCGGGGGCCGCAACTCTCGGGGAGCGCTCATCTGCAGCCCCGCAGGGCTAAAGGAACTACAGCCACGTTTATCCTCCCTCCCCACTTTTTTTTTGGTGGATCTTTGGTAGCTATCCTAAGCCTGTGTCTCGTTCTCCCGACTTCCTTTCATTTCTCTGCATCGAATTACCCTCTCCGACCCACCCCCTATTGTCACGCCTTTCAGAAATGCCCAGGTCCTCGAGGTGGAGATTTAGAAACCAGGGTCGCAGGGGCTGCCCGCCCCCTATTCTCCTGTCGGAAAACACGGGTCAAATTTCCGCTCACTTCAGAGCGGAATAAATCAAGACCCCAGCAGAGGAACTTTACACCTTAAAAAAAAAAAAAAGGGAAAGAAAATAAAGCTTTCCACCTGAATGGGAACGTCTGGGAAACCCGTTGGAGCTTGAGGCGATGGTTTTACCGGTGGAAACCCGGGGAGCGGGCGGAGCTAAGAATGGGTGACACCCCAGAACGCCACAGCAGAGGTCTGACGCGGGCACCAGAAGTTCCCCGGGAAAGAATTAATGGTGCCCGAAGTCCCCCCACAACGCCCCAACCCCGCCCGCAGAGAGAGTAAGGACCCAGAGGAAAAGCAGACCCTGGTTTGTCTTAGAACCCCATTATACTCTCAAGGACTTTAACTTCTGGGGGATTGGGGAATTGGTTTCTGGAGAGAAGATGCTGGGGGGAAAGCAGAGAACTCAAGGCCATCCTGGTGTGTTAAAAAAAAAATACAGACTCGTTCCCCTGGCTTTCCTCCACTCACCCGGGGGGACCCATTTGCTTTCTGCACAGACTTTAAGAGCGCAGTCTGCATCGGGGATTCTGTCCTGGGCCTCCAGGCTCCGCAGTGTTGCCCAGGCCAGCAGGAGAGAGGGCAGCATCCACACTCACTGAGGTGCGGTTAGCCAAAATCTCAGGGACCTTGGCCGGTGACTGCCTCTTGCCAGCTGGGTCACTTGGGCAAGTGACTTAACTCTCTGGGCCTCTTCTCAGCTCTAAAATGCGTGTATTGCTGGGGCGCCTGAGTGGCTCGGTGGGTTAAGCCTCCCATCTCAAGGTTGGTGGGTTCTAGCCCAGCATCGGGCTCTGTGCTGACAGCTCAGAGCCTGGAGCCTGCTTCGGATTCTGTGTCTCCCTCTCTGCCCCCTCTCCCCTCTCCCCTCTCAAAAATAAACGTTAAAGAAAAAAAACTTTTAAATGCACATATTGCTCTCAGAGGAGACAAACTGAATTAAGTGAGTGTATGGATGTTTAGAACAGTGGGGGAGTAAGTGGCTGGTCAGTCACGCTCCCCTCCCCTTCCACAGGGTGCTACTAAACATGGCAGAAGGGGCGGTAGACGGTAGAGCTTACACCGAGGAACCCCCAACCCTCGGGGTTGATCGTTCCCTGTCCATCACTGCTTGTGTGTCTTTGGGAAGGTCAAACATGAGTATGTTGCCACATCTGGAGAACAGAGAGTACCATGCCTTCCTCACCGAGTGTCCAGGAGAGCTGAATCAGGTCATAAGTAAGAGGCACACAGTAGGGTCTTAGTTTAATGCAGGTTTTCTTGGTTCTACTTCTAAGCTGGAGGCTGCATCCAGAGGTGGCCCTATCAGACAGGAGAGACACTTGGAGAATGTCCCAAAGGTGCCTCAGGGGTAGGAGATTTTATGTCTGCCGTGCACAGAGAGAAGGAAATGGGTTTGCTCTGACGGAGGGATGCCCTCATGGAAAGTTGGGGCCACCAACACCAAGAGCTACCTCATGATCTAAGGTTGGCCAGACCTTCCCACAGTTTGGGTGGAAATTGAGGGGAAGAGGTGTGGCAGCTGGGGTGGGCATCCCAAATCATTTCCAGGAAGAAGTGTCCAGAGATGACAATTTAAGATGCAGTCACAGACACAGTTCGTTTGGGCCCACTATGGAGTTCTTTAAAACTTTTATTTTTATTTATTTAAAAAAACTTTTTAATGTTAATTTTGAGAGAGACAGACAGAACACAAGTGGGGGAGCGGCAGAGAGTGATGGAGACACAGAATCTGAGACAGGCTCCAGACTCTGAGCTGTCAGCACAGAACCCGACACGGGGCTCAAACTCACGAACCACGAGATCATGACCTGAGCTGAAGTCGGACGGTTAGTGGACTGAGCCAGCCAGGCGCCCCTATTTTTATTTATTTTTTAATGTTTATTTATTTTTGAGAGAGACAGAGAGTGAGCAGGGGAGGGGCAGAGAGAGAGAGGGAGACACAGAATCTGAAGCAGGCTCCAGGCTCTGAGCTGTCAGCACAGAGCCGGATGAGGGGCTCAGACTCATGAATTGTGAGATCATGACCTGAGCTGAAGTCAGACCTTAACTGACTGAGCCACCCAGGCGCACCGTGGATTTCTTTCTGTGGTTCTTTCCATAGTCTCGTAATGGAGGGCTCATTTACAGGCCTGGCTCTCTTTGCTTAGATTGGAGATTCTTGGATGGGAGATGAATTTTCAGCTTCGGAGATGGGTCAGAGCCCTCAGTGCCCCACTGTGGTAAAACTACCAAAAACCTGGGTTTACATCCAGAAGTTCTGGTAACCAAAAAACTCACACTTTCCCTCCCTCCAGTGCATGAACAGGAGGGTAGATTCTGTCCCTTCTGACTTCCAGATGTGCAATATAACGTCTAATTGCTAACAGAGGCTACAGTATCAGTTTGCTTCCTCCCTGCTCGGAGCAAGAATATTGGGTCATCTCAGTTTGCACTTTAGAGGTTACCATATCTGAGAGGCTGGGCTGACAGCGGTGGTCATACTGGGTCACTCACCTCCCCCCCCCCCCACCCCCAAAGGTGCCTGGAGTTTGGGAGACTCGTCCAAACACCTGTGTGTGTCTTTTTTGTTTTACCTTTTAGAGCCCGTCTACGTCCCCTTCCTCATCGTTGGCTCTATCTTCATTGCCTTCATCATCCTGGGCTCTTTAGTGGCTATTTATTGCTGCACCTGCTTGAGACCCAAGGAGCCCTCACAGCAGCCAATCCGCTTCTCACTCCGCAGCTATCAGACGGAGACCCTGCCCATGATCTTGACTTCCACAAGCCTCAGGGCACCTTCCAGACAGTCCAGCACGGCCACCAGCTCCAGCTCCACCGGGGGCTCCATCCGCAGATTCTCCTTTGCCAGAGCAGAGCCGGGCTGCCTGGTGCCCTCCCCGCCTCCACCTTACACCACGGGCCACCCCATCCACCTGACCCAGCCATCCGGTTTCCTGGTGTCACCCCAGTACTTCGCTTACCCACTCCAGCAGGAGCCCCCGCTGCCTGCGAAGAGCTGCCCGGACTTCAGTTCCAGCTGACGGGCCACAGCGATAAATCCAGCCCGTCGTACAACGGCAGACAGGTGGAGTGCTGTCGCCATTGCTGCAAGTATTTCTGGGGAAATTTCCCTGGGAGCCGGCGATGTCATGGAGGAATGCGCTAGGAAAATACAGCGCCTTCTTAGTCTTAAGGTTCCCAGCTCCCATCACAGAACGGGTGCGTTAAGAGAATTGCTTTCTGGCCTTGAAAACGTGGTGATTATTACATTTCAACTTATGCTGCTTTTATTCAAAATAGGCACCAGATCAATTTACAGTTGCAAATTGGCTGAAAATGTATTAATTAGACAACTCAGCTATAATGTTTAGGAAAGGCCTACATGTTCTTTTGAGTTGTTTAGTGAGTCTTAGTACAAATATATACATAAATAAGCAAAGTAAAATACCTGATAGTAATTATTGAAGGTTCTCTTAAAAAAAAAAATTAACAACTAAGCAACCTGAAGGGACAGTGAGCAACCCATTTACGATTTTGGGAGAAACCTAACCAAGAATAACGTTAGCATCGCGAGAAGAGTTACTTTTTAAATTAATAATTAAATTTTGTTTAAAATATAAGAGCTTTTTCAGAATACAAGATTTCAGTAACCACATGGAGTTTAAAATTTTAAATATTTACTCAGATATTCATTGTAAACAGATCTTATGTAAAAGCATTTCCCGCACCCACCCGAGGGAATATTTATTGCAGACTTTTTGTTCAACAGCATTTAGTGTTTAAATGAAAGTTGGACAGCTGAGTCTTAAAACATTTATTTGTAAAATGAGTCCTGTACAAATGTAAAGATTTGTAATTTAATGTATTTACCACATTGACGGTACTAATTATTTAGTAGTCCACACTGAAATTTTTTATGTTAATAATAACTGTGGCGTTCAAAGTCCATCTATTGGGTTATAATCACCGAATATTACATATCTTACGTGCCACTCAGTTCCATGTCTGATGATCACATTTGGGCATATATCCTGCTGGGTTAGAATAAATAAAGTACTTTATGTTTTTGTGAACTTGAAATTTTAGATCAAAGTGCTTCATTTTATCTTCTTAATGATACTCTCTGCTATTCAATAAAAGAAGATGTCTTCACTTACTTCATATTTTGAAATTAAAAAATCCTACACTGATTTTGCATTACGTTAAAAAGCTCTTTTCCACATCAGGGCTTGTGGAGAGCAGCGAAGGAAGTGAATTCTTAGAGATTTAAAAATCGGAACATTTCTCATAAGAGTCTGGATTTCTGGCTTCTCGTGACATGAGGAAGATGTGGCACTGAGGTTCCTATACTGCCATTGGGCCAGGCCAGCCCTTTTCAGACAAGACACTCGTCATTCACCAGCCTCCTGCCTGGTCTCCACAACCTGGCCCCTTTCCCTCAATTTTGTTACCTACTTGACCCCTGTGGGTGTTGTTTTGGAGCCCCAGTTTATACGAATTCATGCTACGATATGTGACCCTCAATAGCTCTTTTTATATATATTTTTAAATACAACCATTTTTATTTTTTTTAAAAGTAAGCTCTACACCCAAAGTGGGGCTTGAACTCAGGACCCTGAGGTCAAGCGTCACATGCTCTAATTGGCTGAGCCAGCCAGGCATCCCTCAGTAGCTCTTTTTATAATTTATTTTATTTTACGGAGAGAGTGCACAAATGGGGAGAGGGGCAGAGGGAGAGAGAGACTCTTAAGCAGGCGCCATGCCCAGCACAGAGCCCGACACGGGGCTCCATCCACGACCCTGGGATCATGACCTGAGCAGAGATCAAGAGTCAGATGCTCGGGGCGCCTGGGTGGCGCAGTCGGTTAAGCGTCCGACTTTGGCCAGGTCACGATCTCACGGTCCGTGAGTTCGAGCCCCGCGTCAGGCTCTGGGCTGATGGCTCAGAGCCTGGATCCTGTTTCCGATTCTGTGTCTCCCTCTCTCTCTGTCCCTCCCCCGTTCATGCTCTGTCTCTCTCTGTCCCAAAAATAAATAAACGTTGAAAAAAAAAAATTAAAAAAAAAAAAAAAAAAGAGTCAGATGCTCAATGGAGCCAGCCAGGCCCCCTTGAGTAGCTCTCTCTCTTTTTGTTTAAAGTTTATTTATCTTGAGAGAGAGAGTGTGCGAGCTGGGGAGGGGCAGAGCGGGAGAGAGAGAGAATTCCAAGCGGGCTCTGCACTGTCTGCACTGTGAGGATAGAGCCCAATGTGGGGCTGGAACCCACAGACTGAGATCATGGCCTGAGCCTAAACCAAGAGTCAGACGCGTAACCGACTGAACCACCCATGTGCCCCAGTAGCTCTTTTTAATAGAGCCACTTAGAATTCTAACCTGGGGGAGTTGTTTGGCCTTACCCTTTTGCTTTCTAGCTGAGGAAACAAATTCAACGGTATTGTGCCTTTGCTCGGTCTGATGGCAGAGGAGCTCTGACTTCTGGTCCTCTGCTTTCTCCCGTGACCAAAGTGGTGACTTCAGATATCCCATATTGCCCAAAATAAGAAATGAAAGGAAGAAGGGGGGGGGCAGGTTGGGAGGGAGGCAAGAAGGGAAAGAGGGATGGCCGAACAGTAGAAGGAGAAACATTTGTGAGCATGCCTCTGGTACACACTCCTTTGTCATTAGACTGGTTTTATTCATGTTTGTTATATATTGCTCCTTTGATATTTTAAAAGCTAATCTCTACTGGGCTCTTATGAGCCAAAAACTATTCCAAATATTTATATGCGCTAATTCCTTTCATCCTCCAAACAACTTCAAACAGGGAGGCATTAGAATTCCTATTTTACGCACTTGGAGGAGTGAAGTCACTTGCCCAAGGTCACACAGTCGGTCCTGGAGCTTCATACAAAACCAGTCTGAAACAGCAAGGGAACGCCTACTTTGAGGTTTTGAAGTTTCTGTGCATGAAATCCACTGTGGGGTAAAGCATGAAACCCAGTCCCAATCTCCGAAGCTATGACTGTCAACTCTGTTGGGCCCAGTGAGCTCTCCTTAGAACAAATATTTTGTGCCATCCCTTTAACTGTCCTAAATTGAAATTTATAGGTAATATTAATCACTTACAGATACAATTTTTAAAAATCAATACAGTGTCTTAATGGTAAATAGGAGAAAGAAAAGGAAAATACTTCCAAATGTGACAGTTTCAGTAGACCTAACGAAGGTCCTAGATTTGCACCTCTACGCAGAATGACCGAAAAGCGATAGCTCCAAATCCAGACTGATGCAGGGTTGCTAGACTGGCAACCCACACCCCCTGTTGCATTATTGCTGTTAATGTGATTTTTCCAAACAAAGCAAGGTCTGATCTCCTTTTGATTTTCACAGTCGTTATGTATCTGGAAAATCCAGTGTATATTAAAACAGTGTCAAAGATACTTTATAGGTAAAGTAGGATTAGGTTTTTCCACCCAAAGGAACATTCCAAAGTCACACCGACGGTCAAGTCTTTGTTGGGTGGACTAACCTGTGCACTGTAGGATCTCTGTCAAGACAAAGACCCACCAATGAATACCCATGACACCTGCCCCTCCCCCTCCATCCCAGCTGTCTCCACACAATTCCACAATGTCCTCTAGAGGGCAGAACCGCCTCCGCTGAAAACCATCTAGCTTGTCAGCCTTCTCTAGTGGCTGTACTTCTATTTGCCATCCCTCTGGAGAGCAGTTCCATTAGGCAAAATAATGCTAAGGAATTCAAAACATTCACACCTGCAAACTTCTCTTCCTTAGCCGTGTGCGGCAATCAAGTTCGTGGGCTCCAAGCTGTTTAAAATACGGAGACGTTGTGTCCTCATCGTAACCTGGCACTCAGTGATGCTGAATCAAATCATATCCCCACCTACTTGTTGACATAATACATGCCTTTGGACTTCTCCCTGAACGATATGTAGCTGATGTTATTATTTACACACCCAAGGCAGGCAACTTGGCCATCCTGTGGCAGATTTCCAGATATGGTCCGTCCGGCAAGCATTTACTGGACACCGTCTCTGGGTGAGGCACTGTGCTAGGGTTTGGGAGTGTCAAGATGAATAAAACACAGGTCTGATTCAAAAAGCCACTATCTCCACAGACCCAGGCATGACGGTAAGTCCTTGGGATAAGCTGTTACAGAGGCTCTATAAAAGAAGCACATTGTCTTTCCTGCTTTCCAGGAGCTCGCAGTCACTTAGGGGAAGATGAACCCACAAACCGACGCTTAGAATTCGTTCTGGTAACTGCAATGATATGGGATGTGTAGAGTGTCCAGGCGGCACATACAAAGGGCACCTCGCTTTTCTGGAGGGGTTGAGATCGAACCTGGGCTTCTGGATGTATGGGATCTGAGTGAGGAAGGCTGGGGGGGGGGGGCAGAGAGCAGTGCTAGGAATGAGAGGAAGAGCATATTAAGCAAAGGAAAGAACTGGTAGAATGGCAGAGAAGCACCCACCAGCATAAAAGAACAAGGAGCAGTCTGGAAACTAGCCAATTCAAAGAGTGAGGGTGAAGAGATGAGCAGGCTCAGTATCAGAGGTCTTGAAAACTAGGGTGGTTGGATATACATCACATGTAAGGGGAACCTTGACGAGGTCCATGAAGGAGAGCAGCTTGATCACGTCTTCATTTTAGCCTAGAGAGCAAGGGTAACGTCAAATCTCCTGAAATTTCCAAAGAGAGGCTCGCCACAACCTGCCACAGCACCAAAGTATGGCGGAAATTGGGCTGATTGATGCTTTATTACTTTCCCCAAGAATTAGAGTCCAAACATCCTAAAACCATGATTATTTTGAAGAACGGAAGTTCTACACTTTGAAAGGTACTTATGCAAATAATGGGTAACATTTACTAAGCACCACGTGTGTCTCAAGTCTTTATGAACTGTAATATTTAATCCTCACACCCCTGAAGTGAGGGTTGTTATCACGCCTGTTTTGCAGATGAAGAAATCAAAGCAGCAAGGTCAAACACTATGCCCAAGGCCAGACAATAATAGCAGAGCCAAGATTTGAACCCAGGCAGTCTGCTTTGAAATTCTACATTCTTTATGATACATAACCACACAGCTCCCTCCCCACTGGAATGCAAGTTCTAGAATTTCTAGAAGGTCTAATTTTCTTGGGAAAAAATCAGCCAACCTACTTTTCAGAAAATCTATTGGAGACAAAGTGATTGATTGTGTGATATTGTACAAATCCTATAGAGAGAGGGGATTGTAACAGTCAGTAGAGCTGTGCTACAGCATGAAACACAGAATTAAATGTAAAGTGCGAATAGAAATACTAGATGACAAACACATCTCCCTTTACACATGAGAAACTTGGGAGACCAGATGATCTAGCATGGATTTTGGAGTTATAGTGCCTGGCTTAGTTTTCTGGGTCTGTCACTTATTATAAGCTGAGTGACTTTGGGCCACTTACTTCACTGTGTCTCAGATTTCTCATTAGAAAAAAATTTTTTTTTTTAATGTTTGTTTTTGAGAGACAGACAGAGCGTGAGTGGGGAAGGGCAGAGAGAGGGAGACGCAGAATCCGAAGCAGGCTCCAGGCTCTGAGCTGTCAGCACAGAGCCTGACACGGGGCTCGCACTCATGGACCGCGAGATCATGACCTGAGCCAAAGTCAGATGCTTAACGGACTGAGCCACCCAGGCGCCCCCTCAGTTTTCTCATTTGTAAAATGGACATATTAGTGGTACCTTATTGCTTTGGGTTATCTTGAGAAATAAGTTAGAGTCACTGTTTCCAATCCCTTGCATTCTAGTGGGGAGGGAGCTGTGTTGTAATTAATGACAAATAATAGAAAGCAGATGAAATACCCTAGAATAGAAACAAAAAGGCTAAGAATTGTTGGCGGTGGGATGGGCAGATCTAACTGCTGATTGGAGTGCAGGGAACAGAGAAAATGGCCCTGTGGTTGATGGAGTGAGTCATGAAAATCCATGGCTCCTTTTGCTACCTGGCCAACCTCCCCACGTTGCCAGGGATAGAGCACTCTCCCACCCCGCTGCGTATTCATGACCTGTACGTTTTATCATCTGCTTTAGAAAAATGTATTTAATAAATTTGCTTTAAAATGAATCTTCATTTTAAAGCCAACAGATTGTACTTTTAATTGTCCAATTGGATCGATTGTTCCGTCTTATTTTCCTTGCCTATTTGCTTTTTCTTGGTGTTATTGTTAGTTATTCCATTTGGTGGAGAACTTGCCAGACTGACTTAAACCCGTAAGATTTCTAAAGTGAGATAATGAAAAAGGTTCCTGAAAGTATATACAATCACAGTTAAGAATTTGATTCAGTTCATTGGGCTGGGATCTGTTTACCTTTGCACAACCTAAAACACTTATTTAGTATACACTCAGGAAAAATAAGAAATTAAACATATATTAAACTATTACGGAGACAAACTGTTGACATATTTTGACATGGATATGGACGTTTTAAAACTGCAATTAGTTATTAATGCAATTATTCTGACAGAGTTGTTATTTGAAATCCTAGTTTGTACATGAAATAAAAACAATGGTAAAACAGATTTCCTATTTTCCAGAAATTTTGACTAGCCTCCTAATGAAATTGTCCAGGTTAGGAAGACCTTTTTTCATTAGAATGAGTGGCTCTGTGTTACCAAAATGGAAGCTGAGCTTAGAGATGCCATACGCACACAAACTTTAAATGGGGAAGACATGTTGAATTTATGAGAACGTTATTTCAAGTTTGCTGCTTCCTTTAGTATTTAGGGCGTATTAGCATCCGAAACCACGGGGTCAGTATAAACAGCGTGCACATTTCGAGGGGGCATGGAGATACAGGTGAAAATCGTTTGACATAATTCACAGGTAACTTTTCTGTACACGTTGTTTTGCTGTGGTTTTGCTTGGGAGGCCCACGTGCAGCCCACGTCCCTGGAAAGACTGAGGGAGAGGAAGCGGGGCCCTCAGCCCTTGCTAGTAAAACCAGAGGCTTCTCAAACTGCTCCCTCAAGTGTTTCTCTGGGAACGAATCCCATTCCGGCAGTTTCCAAAATCACCGCTTCATTTGTTTCTCTTTTACCAGATGACGCTTGTTTCTGATAAGACTATTGTCCTCATACCCAGTGTTTCTTGTGCTTTTGTGTCACATGTGTAACATTTTTTGGTTACTTCCTTCACATGTTACTGGCTAAATGTGGCCATGTAGCTTGGGTAGGTTTGCTGAGGTGAAAGGATGGAACCGTGAATTAGCTGTTGACTTGTAGGCTGATTTAAATATGGAATGGGGATAATCCTGGGAGGCTTTTCTGACTGAAGAATCAAAATACAGGAATTTTATTCAAAGAAACTGGGGGGAGGGTACTCAAATTAACCATGTCTCTTACCAAACTAGACTTCACATGTTCCCCCTCATGTCTCCTTTAGTTGGATTAAAAGGAAGGGCTATTTTCTAGATCACTGGGGTTATAAACAAAATGTTAAAATGCCATTAAGTGGAGACACCTTCTCAGACTATAATTACACTGGCTTTGAAAGTTTTATAAAGCAACAAAGTTTTTAAAACTAGCAATTACAACTGCAACAATTCCTTTATGTAATGGTACAGTTTATTTCATTTTTAATAACAATTAGAGGACAAAATGTTTAAAATTTGCAATTTAAAACATGCACATTCACAAAAGGCCAATGACACATAACACTGCATAGAACTGAATATTACTCAACTTTAATAACTATTTATGAAACACAGTGCATTGAACATCGAGATAAACCAACCTGAGAAAACTATGATCACAGATTCAATACTCTCCACTCATGCAGCTTCACAATTTCTACAGCAGTTTCAGCAGGAATGGTTTTTCATGGAGCTGAAAATACTATTTTATCTTAAATGCAAACTGCAATTTTCCATAGTAGCTGCCTCCCAAGGCTGCCTTTTTTTTTTTAAACTTAATAAACTTGAAAGTGTGAAAAATGAAGCTTGAAATAGCTAAACAAACAGCAAACAGTATTTACTGCATTTATGGCTTCTATTCTAGAACCATGAAACATAAAAATATTTATTATTTTTTAATATTCTGCTCTCGGTTTTTGCAAGAGCAGATTTACCTAGGAAAGTTGCTGTTAATTCAAAGTAAGCATGTATAAAATCTAGCTTTTTCCCCTCCTTACGGGAGATTTATTTGCTGAGAAGCTTTGTGAGCTTTATTAAGAAAAGTTCTTAGAAGCAAGCTAAACAAAAGTTGCAATTAATTTTTTGCAAATTTGTTTGTAAGATAATTTACTTATTAAAAAATTTGCGAAGAGAACCAATTAATTTGTCCACTGAATATTGAATTCCAGGTAGGCCATGACAGAATTTTATAAGGCAGAAATAAACATCAAGATTTACAGCAGTAGCCATGCATTGGCCTGGACCACTTTAAATATTAATTCATGCAAACCATAAACCTATCAAAAACACAGCTGCTTTCATACAGAAAATAAATCAAGACGAGAAATGGAAAACATTTTTTTCCTTTCCTTCAAAGTTTAACTTACATTCCATTTTAATAGCCACTGAAGGTTAATTAAAATGCAGCAAGTATAACTAAGTCTCTCAAGTGACTTCAGTTATTTTAATGTGAGAAAAATCAGATTATGATCTCTTAAAGAAGCATTATAGAAATGTTCATCATTAAAAAGCATTTATTAGGCACCGAACTGCATGGTATTACATTAATTTACAAAAAGAATTCCACAGATCTGGTCCACATGATGTGAATGGGGTGGGTGTTTTTCCGATAAATTTTATAAATGGTTATTTATAAGGTTATAGACTTATTTGATGAAATAAGTTTTAGAACCGGGAACTCTCATAGGGCAACTGTGCAAAAATAAACACTGATGATCACGTAGCACGGTAACAGTTAGGACATTGTTATAAATAATTTAAAAACTACAAATATACGATCTTTTACTTTCAGACTTGCACTCAGTTCCTGAAAGACTATTTTCAATGACAAGTTACAAGTGATGTACAGTGCACACAATGCAGAACAAATTATCATGTGATGTTCACATCTGATACGAGAATGCTGAACTGCAGAATTATAAAACAAAACTTCATGATCAGAATAGGTGTTGATTTCTGGAATTCACTTTTCCCCCCTGAAAATTAAGAGGAATGAGTGACTCCATTCAATGACCATATAATTCATGTAAATAAATAATATTATTGAATAGAATACACGTTCATCCGACTCGATGAGAAAAAGGTTTCCCATTAAATCTGCGACACTGCTGAAGCTGGCTCATGTGAGATATCGAGTGGGGTGTGGGAGGGTGGGCAGCAAATATATCATTTTAAATTTGCTACATTCCTGAGAAACATCATTCTCCTGCTAACAATTTCTGCCAGATAGCATCTTTCTGGGTGTGAGACCCAGATCTATTTTTATATGTATATATAAAACATTTAGAAAGTTCATGCTCAATATCACCACGTACTACCCAACACTAAAGAAGCAACTCCCAGCTTTTCAATGTTAAATGAACGAGGATTTTCTGCTGTAAGTAGTATTTTCTGAATTGTAAACATTGTAAAGCAACGGTGTTAGCATTTGCCAAAGTCCCTACAAGGGACTTTTTAATTGAAGAGTATGTGTCCTTTATTTCAGAAAATACAAGTTGAAAGTCATTTCAGCTGTTTGTTTTAATCCTGGTAAAACTGTGTTACTTTTCCCCTCTTTGGAAGGTTAAAAAACCAGAGGGTTTTCTCTAACACTATGAAATCACTGCAACCGTAATGCTGTGTTTTAAGTTTTACCAAGGCGACCACTCCCTGCTGCCCAACCCCCTCTCTCACCCAAGAAGCAAAGGAATTGACTTAATAATTCATAAATAGGACTAGAAATTAGCCATATTTCAGACCATGATCTTGTACGTTAATTCACCATGGGTATTCTCTTCTACTCATGTTAAGAGCTCCATAGAAATAATCCATGTTTTAAGATAAAAATAAAACTTTTCATTTTTTGAAGCCAGAAAATTCAGTTCCATTATATTCATCACATTTTGCTATTAACATTTTGGAGAAGGACGCCGCTGACGAGGAGGAGGAGTTCTGATCTGTACCTGCGAGGAAGTGCTTCTCTGGAATGGGGTACTTCATTCTTGTTTTTGGATTTGTGTGGCTTGGCCTTGACTATCACCACTGCGAGCCTGGGAAAGCTGCTCCATTCAGCGGACAAAAGTCCGTGACTGCAGAATTTTGAAGGTGATCTCAGACTCTTCTTACACGTGTGGACTTTCTAGATGTTTCGATTCACAATTTTCTTAATCTGAACCCCAAAGGGGAATGCTCTAGGAAGTGAACTATGTCAACCCCTTGCTCCCCTTGGAATTATGTATGTGTTATAACCTCTCTTATTTACAGAAAATGGGGGGGGGCATACTTGTAACTAAATAGCTAAAAATACAGAGAAGGAAATGACGTATAACCTAATTTTAAATCTAGATTAAGAAAAAGGGTTAAAAGAAGGAGACATTATTAAACTCAAATCACCTCTTTGCAATTCTAGTTGACTTTTTTTTTTTTTTTCAAGAGGAAGTTCTACCCATTTTGCTGGTAAGTCCACTTAAAGGCAAACAGGATTCTGAATAAAAGGCAGAAAGTTTGCTTCAATCTCTGAAGTGTATCTGAAAACTAGAATTCCTTTTTATTTTTATTTTTAAATGAAAGCATTATTTTAAAAATAGTATAGAAAACTGGTTGTGGTTTTTAAACAGCCCCTTCACCATTTATCGTTGGTAGCAAAATAGGCATTTTTAGGACATGTCTCAGAAATGCTGAAAATAATTAAATTAAACTGAACATACATTTAAAACCATAGCAACAAAATCTACTCGTGATGAAGACTGTCTCTGACTGTAAAGCAACAGGCTTGAGTAAAACAGGTGTTTTTAAAACGGGGAAAATGTACCACTGATTTGTCCCAATTAGCAGCATGTGACTAATTTGGGGGAGCTATTTGAAAAGTGAACTGTGAAGTAATTCTCAGTGTTAAGTACAGGGGTGGTTGCCATAACACGGCGTGTGCTATATAAGACAGCAGGCATCTCTAGCAGGAACTATAGAAAGAACCAAAACACAGGACAAAAGCCGAGCCTACATACATTACAAAAGCCCATGCATTTATCCGACATGGTATTCCAAACACCTCGACAGAAGCACTGGGACTCTCACGTAAATATGTAAGCAAATTTTTCTTGAGAGAGAAAACTTTAAGACAAAATGACATCACTCAATCTTCAGCGGAAGCCAGGGTTTTAGAAAAATCTAGAGACACCTCATCAGAAATGACTGAGACATATATACAGATTAAAAATCAGTGTCATAATGACAGAGTCACATTACCACGTGTGCCCTCCAACTTCAACAAGTAAACAAGACAAACAAGAAAGAAGCATTTGTAAGGCCAAAGGTGCAACATCACAGATTTGAGTAGCAAATGCCTTGAAATACTCATTTTTGCAAATCACTCTTACATTTGAAAAGTCAAGCATGCAGATCCTACAGCAGAACTGGAGGTAAACTTTCTTTTAAATTTCTGGGCACATGACTACTGAATGAGAAATACACTTATTGAACTTCTTTGGCAAACATTTATCAAGACAATTTTTGACACAAACACTTATTAATGTCTTGTTTAGAAATTTTGCTCAGTAAGGTGAGTCAGTTCCTTAGAGAAGAGCGCTGGTTTTTTTTCAGCATATTCTGAAATCTAAGTCTGGATATCAAGAGTCCCTTTAAATTATTACCATTTTAGAGTTTTTAAATGGTTGGTTGCCTTGTGGTATATCCAATCAACTGATAGTCAGTTACAGCCCCAGAGTAACGCCATAAGACTCCTGACCTATTCTGTTTTAAGAAAGCATTCTGGCAAGATACAAGGTCATTTTCAATTTCTGCTTACAAAGACTCAGCAAATACTTTAAAAAATCTGAAAGAGATGGTGTTACAGTATAGTGGCACAGTGCTTATGTCTATAATATACATGAATCTGAAGGTCAATCAACGAGATGAGCTCAGATCCACTTTCCCCTCCTTGGACCAGACTGGAATTGGTCAGCAGATTCTGGGAAGACCTGGGAGCTCTCCTTAGAGACCTGGTGGAGCCAGCCTCGAAGCCCCGCCCATCACCATTCATCGGGTCTCTGCTTTGTGGTGTCATATGCTCTAATCACTTCAGATTGTGAGACGATCCCGTTCTCATCTTGTGAGAAAGCATACCCATCTATAAGTTAGAGAGGAAACAGAAATGATCATCGTGAAGTCACTGGGAATCTCTATTCTGAGTTTTAAGTACTTATTTTCCGATCGCGGGGATCTCATATAGCCCTCCTGCCCTCAAAAGTGTGCACGAAGACATGAATTTTTAACATCCGGAGAAAGATGCAGACTCAGCTATAACAGGAAGAGTGGGCTGACTGCAGGTTGTCAGCTGAGATTCTATGAACTCTGCCCCACGGATGCTTTCAACCCCCCTCGGTCTTCCTCATGGCATCTCAAATCCAAGCCAAGCCTTCCAACTTTTGCTTCCTGGCTACTGGAGGGTGTGGGAGTCTAGTCAAGTGGGCACATGCATTTCCATACACATCAGGTGGATGAGCCAGAAGGAAGAACAAAAGTGAGGAGGATTCACAATTAAACACATGTAACTGCCAAAGGTGGAAAAGGGGACTCCTTCCTTGGGACATCATCCTTGGCTCTTGGCGTCTACAAATAAACTCATTTGTGCCCCAACATGGCTGGGGATAAGCAATGGCCCCCAAGGGGGTCACATCTTTAGAAAAGGCCTCTTGAAGTATAGAAAGCAAAAGCATTAAACATGAGCATACGTAAATGAAAATAAATTACATGTGGAAACAACATGAAACAAAAGATATATGACTAACACAAATACATTTACTACAGGGCTTTATATATTATATTCTCTTTTAGATCCTTGAAATGTTAAGAGGGCATGATACCTAATAATTTCTTACAACTCTAAATATTCATAAACATTTTTGAAGGGGGAAATATATGTTTCTGTGCCGTATGAAAGCTGAAAAAGCCCTTGCAAAGTTGTTCAAGTAGAAAAGATAACAGTACGGAGGGAGCTTTTAAGACTTAAGATTTATTTTACTAGTTCGTCTTAAGATTTAAGGAAGCAAGGGACATGTGGAGATATTATTTCTTCAAGTGAAAGCAGCAGGATTTTAACATGCTTTGTCTTGTCTGCTGGAAATGAGAGGGTTGTGGTCAGAGGTTTCTCTCACTGGTCATTTATGTAACGTGTTGCAAGTACGCAAAACTGTTTTTCGGTGTTAATGTTAAAAAGTTGAATATTCCTAAAGCCCAAACCCTGCTGTCCTAAACGCTCTGACGTGACGGCAGAGAATTTATTTGCAAGTCAGAACTCAGATACTCACGGAGCAGGTTTTGTTGCAGCGATTCAGATCGGTACAAGTTCACGTGGTTCTTCTTAAAGACGTTCTTGAGCAGTTGCGCCCTCTCCGTGAGGCTGTGGGGCAGGTGCAAATGTGTGAAATGAATTATCAACTCGGCAGAGACCCCAGTGTGCCCACAGGACCACCAGAGAATCAGACTTAAACAAAAGACTGCTTGAGAGGTCTGCAGTCTAGGGATTCTTTTTGCCCCGTTTTCTCAGATAGCAAATGAGATTTCAAGTATTTAGATACTTCCAAGGCCAGCTTTCCCCAGAGCTAAGGAGAGTTTTGTTCCCAATAATCCAGCCAAAAGAGTTCTCCACCCCCTAGTTATATTTAAGTCAAATGGGAATACAGAACCTGTACAACACAGTTAATAAAAAAATACAAAATCTGCCAGCAGCATCATTAACTTCTAAAATCCTGGTTGACTTACTACGTACGTACCGAACGTGGCATTTTTAGACTCACAAAAATTATTACTCTTTTTCCTACTTTGCACATATTTTGGTACAAAATAATATTTTTTTAGTGATGCAAAGAAATCCTAAAAATTACACGAAGAAGAGATTTCATAGACATTTTAATTAGAAAAGTTCCATTACCTGCTCCAATGTGGTATGAAATGTGTTCCTTAATTTCATTTTAAAATAAAACTATTTTCAGAAAATAATATTAGGTAAAACAACAAGGAAAATATTTATTTCTCAATAAACCTTTTGAATAATCTCCACGGAAACCAATCCACGTAATTAATTATGTAACGCCTAGAAGCAACATTGCAAGAAATAATGCATCTGTTTTTTTCCACTGCATGTAGAATGGTGTCTCCCACAGCAGGAAGCCAATTATTTGTCAAATCAATGAGTTCAAGTAATCATTGTGAAATACACTTTAAACATCACACCAGGCCTCCCAATCATGCCATTTCTCCAGTGGTTGATGTATAAAACTTTGCTTTGATATCAAAGAACATAAGAATCCTAATAAGTAATCCACATGTGCTACAGCAAACGTTTACGCAATTTTGTTTTAATCACCGGAATGCGCTCAGTTGAAAAATTTCCATCTTGGGTTTTTCCCCCACTATAAAAGTTTTAGTTAAATTGTCCTGTCAGCTTTGTGTTTTGCCAAATTTTCTGAAATCCTGAAGTGGAACAATTGTTATCATATACAAAGAATAAAAATAAAAGAATCCTCTGCAGAATGAACTCATAATTATGCAAACGTTTAGGCTTTCACTGAAGTAAAATATTTAGCAATGTTGACATTTGTAGTTATCTTCACATATTTTTCAAGTCGAGGGATGCTGTAAATGGTACTTGTTAGACATACTTCATTGTCACTGAGAATTAGCTACATTAAGGCAAGAAAGCTAATTAATCTAAAACTCTGGTGGATTTGCAAATAGTTGTAAAACTTGTTTTTGCCAGTGAAATAAACAGATATGGGGAATGAGAAGGGGCCATTTTTAGAGTCGCTTTTCTACTCTGTTCTTAAAATGATCTAACATTACAGACCCAGAGACCCCGAGGAACACTAAAACATGTAACTGCTTTGAGGAAGTCGGCAGCCTTAGCGGCAGGTGGTCTGATTTTGTTAGCAGAGCATTGCGGACGGGGTGCTGGGAAGTCTCTGGTGTTTAAGATGGAAATGACTACAGACAACTAGAGGTTGGCAATGTATCAGGATGTAGCTTCTTCTCCCCCAAATACATTTTCCAGGTTTCAGGCTGGCCTTCCTAAATGCATAATACTTTAATATTATAACATTAGATGTTAAGAAGGCAGATGTGGGAATTTTATCTGTCCTATTACAAAACTTAGATGTAGAAGATAATGTAGTTTGTAATAATCATTCATATGAGGCTATCCTCTTACTCAGCTGTTGCATCAAGTTAATGCCTAGTGTTCAAAAACAAAGCGCAGTAAGAAAGCTTTCTCAGGAAAGGAGTGCATTACTGGGGGCAGAGCATGGGCTTTGGAATCTTAACTTTAATTCTGAGTCTGTTACTTATTAGCTGAGGAGCCTCAGGCAAACCTTTCTTGGTTGTCTCATACACACCAGGAGGATAATCCCTAACCAATGGTGGGGATTCAGGGAATTGTATGGTTTCTAGCACAGTGACTGGCACTTAGGAAGCACTCCACAAATGCTAGCCCTTCCCAACCTTGCCATTCTCCCAGCTCCCAAGGAGTTTATTAAAAAAATTTGTTTAATGTTTATTTATTCTTGAGAGAGAGAGAGAGCCAGAGCGTGAGCAGGGGAGGGGCAGAGAGAGAGGTAGACACAGAATCTGAAGCAGGCTCCAGGCTCTGAGCTGTCAGCACAGAGTCTGATTCGGGGCTGGAACCGGTGAACTGCAAGATCATGACCTGAGCTGAAATCGGACGCTTAACTGACTGAGCTACCCATGGGGCTACCCAGGCGCCCCATGACATCTATATAAACTTTTAAAATTCTGGCAGGTGGGGCAGAGATCTACTCATCTTATGACCACCCGAGACAATCTTCTTATGTAAATCCCTTGCCAATTAAACCTGACTGACACCTACCCATCTGGAGTGGCCTGCCTCTTCTTTCTTTGGTCTCTCTCTCTCTCTCTTTTTTAATGTTTATTATTTACTTTTGAGGGGAGGAGGGAGGGAGGGAGGGAGGGAGGGAGAGAGAGAGAGAGAGAGAGCGAGCAGGAAAGGGGCAGAGAGAGAGGGAGACACAGAATCCGAAGCAGGCTCCAGGCTCTGAGGCATCAGCACAGAGCCTGACACGGGGCTCAAACTCACAAACCGTGAGATCTTGACCTGAGTTGAAGTCAGACGCTTAACTAACTGAGCCACCCAGGTGCTTCTCCAAGGAATTTATTATAAAAAAAGAATCCACCAAAACAGAGATCATCACAAAACAGAAGACAACTTTGTGAGGATCCTTTTTGATGCCTTGGCTTATGTTCAACATAAGCTCAACACGACATGTCTATTGCTGCATGTGAGTTTTGATTTACAATGCTTCCACTCCAGTTCCACAGTAGGGAAACTACTAGGTTTTTGTTGTTGTTGTTTCCTGGACAACACCGAACGCTTGCTTTAGTTCTTGTAGAACAGAGTCCCTCCTATGAAATATAAATGCCATTCACAGGGGGGTGCTTAATAAATAATAAGTGATGATGATTTGTATTTGTCTAGTCTTATCCTACCTTTTGGGAGCTACTCATCATTTCAAAATTATGCAGTTCTAGGCCCTTGATGTTTATGGGTACTGATGTTACTATCAAGTCAATTATACATTGCATTGGTGACACGCAAACATTAATGGATATGTTAAAAAGTTCAGCTTTTCTTGAACAGCTTAACGCTGTGAGAAGAACAAAATGACTTTAGATACCTTCTCATTAAAACCCCATCCTTTCTTTTTTAATGTTTATATTTGAGAGAGAGAGAGAGAGAGAGAGAGAGAGAGAGAGGGAGGAGACAGTGTGGGAGCAGGGGAGGGGCAGAGAGAGAAACAGAGACAGAATGTGAAGCAGGCTCCAGGCTCTGAGCTGTCAGCACAGAGCCTGACATGGGGCTTGAACTCACAGACTACGAGATCATGACCTGAGCTCAAGTTGGATGCTCAACCGACTGAGCCACCAAGGCGCCCCTAAAACCCCATCTTAATTACAACTGTTAGTCAGTAGTTACTAAATTTTGTATGGTCTTTCATCATTTACATACCAAGCCATGCAAATTCTTAATTTGTTCAATGAAATTATGCAACTACCACTTAAATATTGTTACCTTATTTCCAAGCCCACTAAAATGTTTCAACTTAGATATTTGGTGGAGGTAAGGTGTTTCAACACACTGTGTTTTAAAATAATATTTCATTTAAAAGCACTACGGAAAGCCTAGGTAAAACCCCATTTACTGTCCTGGAATACATTGCCATAAGGTATTTTTGCTTATTTTTGAAGATTGGTAAATTTGCATTTGACTTTATATTGGGTTGACAAAGCTACTTTGGTTGACTCATTAAAATGAATCCCCAGAAAGTAAAAAACCATCCAGACGTGGCAGCTGTCCTGTGGTAGGTGGTGGTGGGGAGATAAACAGTGATTATAACTGTCCTGATCTCTGCTCTGGAGGAGATAATACTTGTCATTCTGTCACTTTTCTTTACAAATGCTGAGTAGAACCATTATCACAGTGATAAGAGTAGGGTGGAGGAAAACATCTGATATATGCTCCTGTCCTAAACCTCTACGGAGGTTCGAATATAACACTGATAGAAATCCAGTGTGAAAACTGAGACACATAGTTTCTTTTCTATTAGTTTGGGGGCAATGTTAAAATTGCTTTTTTTTTTTTAAAGATAAATAATATAGGGAAAGGCTGAGAGAAACCATCATCACCATCCACATGGCCAAGTTATCTGACATCCATACTTCCATACTCTCTTCTTTAAAGTCAAGGCTGTAGTCAGTGCTATCGATAATAAACAAAGTATGGAAAGAGAACAAATGTCCAAAGACGGATGAATAAAGATGTGGTATACACATACAATGGAGTATTATTCGGCCATCAAAAAAGAATGAAATCTTCCCATTTGGAACTACCTGGATGAAACTAGAGGATATTACGCTAAGCGAAATTAGAGAAGACACATATCATATGACTTCACTTGTATGAGGAATTTAAGATTCAAAACAGATGAACATAAGGGAAGGGAAGCAAAAATAATATAAAAACAAGGAGAAGGACAAACCATAAGAGACTCTTAAATACATAGAACAAACTGAGGGTTGCTGGAGGGGCTGTGGGTGGGGGAAGGGCTACATGGGTAAGGGACATTAAAGAAGACACTTGTTGGAATGAGCACTGGGTGTCATACATAGGGGATGAATCACTGGAACCTACTGAAATCATTATTGCACCATATGCTAACTAACTTCTATGTAAATTAAAAAATAACAATAAAATAAAAATAAAATAAAAATAAAATAAAATAAAATAAAATAACATAACATGAAATTTCATGGCCTCAAAAAAAAAAAAATAGTCGAGGCTATAGCGAAGGACAAATTAATGAGGAATGATCTGAAGATCCTGGGGAAAAATTCTATTTAGTAATGGCTGATGATAATATGCTGGCTTATGTCTACGGTTGGATAATAAAACATGATGGATCTCATTATCACATTTGCCTGTACAAGATGTATATGCGTGCCTCTCATGCTTATGAAAGGTATCCCAGACTGCTCTGCCTCCAATGAGCCCAGTGTAAACATCCCTTATTTTAAAGCACTGGGTTTTTGAATTCACATTTGTTTGTGTTATTTTGTTTTAGAAAAGATGTTACACACAACTTATTGATGTAGATCTCCAGTGAGATCTGAGAGGCCTCTATTCCAAAAACGAATTATTATTTCTGCTATAAAATGTATGGATATTTATATCATAGAAAAAAAAAACCACTGTCAATGCCTTTATATATATAGAACAAATGGTTTAGGTTCTTCTAGCAAATATTTGCTATAAACCTGTGAGGAAAAATTGAATTTCAAACTTCTTTGTATTTTGGAATTATAGATGCTTATGCTCCCGAGCGTTGGGGCCTATCCACAAAAAAGTAACAGCAGAGACAGGGTTTCAGGGCATATAAGTTATTTTCTTAACCAAAAATAATAAGCTATACCTACTTAGTGATCAGGGGCAAGACTTGCATTTATTCTCCCAACATTTTAGACTTAAATTGAATTTCACCATAACCCAAGGTTGAAAGCAACATACTGTACTTAGATGATCAAACACATATCCCACCCCATCCCCCCAAATTTCATTGTAAGGTTGGAGGGAATATTCCTAATTCACTGGATAATATGGTAATTGACCTACTATTTCCACTAAACAAGACTGTCTCAACCAAAATGTTTTAGTTTTTGAACATGAGTAAACATAAGACATACATTATTGTAAGTGCTAATCTGGATACAGTGCTTACAAGTTATAGTTTCTCTGATGCAGTTTCCCTTTATGTACAGTTTGACTTCACAATAGAGCCTAGTGGAGACTGAAACAAATTGGGGATGGCCAGCTTACAAGATGGCATCATTCTAGGACAAAGAAGTAAAACACTGTTACTTCTCTGGGCATGACTAATTTGGAGAGTGTAACTTGTATAACTCTAGGTTCTTATTTATCGAATTTTTATTTAACTACCCATGAGTCAACCGTCTATTTACCACCCACTACTCAGCCATCCTTTCACCCACTCATTCATTCGTTCATTCATCCCTCAGGTCATTCTCTTGACCACTCGATCACCCATTCAACAAATGTTTATCAAGTGCCGTTATGTTCCTGGAACCATGCTAGGTGTTGGGTCTCGGTAAAGACTAAAAAGGGGGCCTCTCTTTCGAGGAGCTCCTTCTAGTAGGGGAAACAAACACACACATTATGATACAATAAAGTAAATGTGACAACAGAGGCACAAAGTACCCAGACAGCAGAGTAGGAACTAATCTCATGTAAGAAAACCTGAGGTAATTGCGTCGGAGCTGGGTTTTGAAAACTAGGAATCAGGCCGCCCAGTCTGGAGAAGGGTAGCAGCTTCTAAACAAGGGAGCAGCCTGTGCAGACTGGGAGGTATAAACTTGGTGTTTTAGAACTGAAATAAGTCTGACATCACTAGACTACCCAGAAATCACAATTTCACCCTCTTTGAAAACGTAGATAAGATTAGAAAGCTAACTTTCTTGAAATTTTACATCCATCTCATTCTCCAGGATTCCTAAAATAACCCTGGCAGTGGGGTGCCTGATCGGGCCAGTTAGGAGAGCATGCTGCTCTTTTCTTTTTTTTCTTTTTTAATGTTTATTTATTTTTTGAGAGAGAGAGAGAGTGTGAGTGGGGGAGGGGCAGAAAGAGAGGGAGACACAGAATCCGAAGCAGGCTCCAGGCTCTGAGCTGTCAGCACAGAGCCCAATGTGGAACTTGAACCCACGGACCCCTGAGATCATGATCCTGAGCTGAAGTCGGACGCTCAACCGACAGAGCCACCCCGCCAGGTGCCGCCGGGGTGACGAATTTGTACAGGACTGTCACGGCGATCCAGTGTGACAGTGCATATGAAGCGATCAGTGCAGCACCTAGCATGTAGTGAGCGCTCCACAAATGGCGGTGCAAGGACTTGTGCTAGAGAGGCACAGACTGGTGGGTGTGTGACGAGCCCTCCTGGCCTGAGGAGAGTGAGCCCAGGCTGGAAGCCAAGGTCTCAGCTTGAGTTCCCAGTCTGACACTTACTTAATCCTGTCAAACTGGGTAACAACAGTGGATTGTGATGACAGCGACAGACACCCGAGCAAAGCAGTTCCTATGGTGTAGACACAACTTGAGCTCATGTTAGTGCGAAGAAGGAAGAAAAAAGTAAATTCCTGGTATTACCTTCGTAATTGTGTTTTATTATAGACGGCTTTCAAATCAGTTTAATCTCTTTCTTATAATGCTTTGTGAATTTAGTACATTGGATTAGGTGTCTAACCTCGCTCTTTTGAGGGAGTGGTGCTGAGGAAAGGACTTGGAACACACAATTCACTTCATAGATGACCCATGCCAAGGTCAGTTCCTAATAAGCACTTACTGCTACTGTAGGGCACTTTGCCCTACGTCAAGCTCTGATTTTCCTGACACGCTATTTTATTACAGATACAGTGTCAAGCTAAAAGTCTTTTTTTCCTTTCATTTTAATAACACACTAATATTTGTAACCACCATTTATTTAAAGCTCATTAAGCACCACACACCAAGCTACCTGCTTGATCAATTAGATCTTATTTAATTCTAAAAACTATTCATGAGGTAGGTAATATTGCCCCCATTTTCTAGACGAGAAAACTGAGGCTCAAGAGCATTTTGCGACTTGGCTAAGGTCACACATAGCTTAGTGAGTGACAGATTTGATTGAATCTGCATCCCTCTGATTCTGAAATCTATCCACACTGCTAGTTCCATGTAAAGTCATAAATATAAGTTTTACCACTTATTTCCAACCACGAATGAAAGACAAAAGTTCACTTGGAAAAGAACATATTTAGTGTGTCTTTTACCTCTTTCCAAGCACAACTGCCCCTGGGTCTTGAGATTTTGCCTCCAGCTCCTGAACTTCATCTACCAATGTTTTAAAAGCAGTTCTCTTGATACTGGAAAAAAAAAAAAAAAAAAAAAAAGATTTGCATGTAAATCTTCATACGAAGACTTCACACTTTACAAAACTGGTTTATTAATGTGCTGCTAGGTACAACAGTAATCAGAGTACAGGCAACCAGTTTTCAATAAGAATCTAAAAATTACAGTAATTTTGAGCATGATGCAATTACAGAAACAACAGTCTTAAAAGGAATGGTTTAGGTTTATAAAAGTTAAAACTCTCAGAGTTATTAAATAAGCATCATAGAATTAACTTTAGGGATATCTTTTTTTTTGTGGGAAGAGACAGCATTTTAAAACTGATAATCGTTGAGAAAAATGAGTACCGTTTTAGTTCCTTTCATTCTATATTTTATATAAGCTTTGAAACAGGCAGGCAAAAACCTTTTTTTCCCACAACTATTGTTCATAAATAAAATATATATGTGTTTGGAGATAACAGAATTTTTTCTTCTACCTGGATTTTTCTGGCTGATTTCTAAAAATGTACCGTCTACTATTAATAGAAAATACTTGCTCTATATCTTATTCAGTCTTTGTATTAATTTACTTTTCTAATTTCTGAATCACTCATTTCTTCTTTATTTATCAGGCAGAACTAATTAACACTACGAATTCTCACTAACATCATTGAGCTGATGTTACAACTGGAGAAATCTGAGGGTTAACACACATCTATACTTTTGTGTACATAGCCGAATAGTATACTTACACCTTGTAGGCCACATCAAGAAGCAGAGACGCCACGGGGATAAACAACAGGCCCATCCAAAAGACTCCAGAGCTAAACAACATGGCAGCCTGGGTAAACCATCAGAAACAACATTACTTTAAAAACTAAGACATACATCATCCGTGTTTAGTTTTTATATGATTTTAAGTAAAATAATTTAAAAATATTTCATTCTGCAAGAGGATATACAATAACTAAATCCAAACTTGTGCAGAATCTGGAATCAAAAGCCAAATGTGTTAAAACATGTCTTTGCTACATCTATTTTTTTCCCCCTCAAGTAGCTAATATAGCAGGGTTTTACCATGTGCCAAATCTTTTCATACTTTTATGTGAGATTTTTATTACTGTGGTCACTATGCGGAGTAATAAACTTTGACCTTCTTTTATAACTTAGAATATCAAAATCAATCTTTTGGAGCAAACGTCAAATATACTCTGGCTTAAATTCTCTTATACTACAACATGTAAAATAAATCCTAGTTAGAAACTAAATTTACTATTTCTGGCCAATAAAAATTAACTTTGCTTTTGTAAAATATTACATTAAAAATCATCCAGATAAATCATGATATGGTATAATCAAATTAAGATGTCTATGATATTAGGCAGAATAATCTTAAGTTTTGTTCAAAGATTTACATAACTTGCATTGATATGTCCTGTTACTGCTAAAGTCAAACCAAATATCTACTGTGTAAAACTCAAAGAAAAGTGTATTAAAAATATTTATAATCATTCCTTTGTATCAAATACTAAATGGCTATATCAGAACCTTTTGGGTTGCAAAGAAAATGATTCTATGCTTAAAAAATTAATAAACCTATTAGCTATATGAAATTATAATAAAATCCCTTTGTAATGTAATTAGATTATACAGAGTTTAAAAGGAATATGCCATACAGTAAAACCAAAAGAAATACTTTGTTTCACTTTGAGTCTCTGTTTACTAGAGTAAGTTTTCAGTACCGATTTAAGTGCATAAATGTATGGGCAGAACTCCATTAAAAAGCAGTCAACTAATGCATGTACATTTGCACTCTACTCAAATTCACAAGGATTTTTTTTTAAACCAGGTGTGGCTCAGGACTTAAAAATGATCTAGGGTTTTATTCTTACAGGCCAATATGCAATTACATATTAACATTCCTAATCAATCAGTCCGTACCTAATACAAAGATTACTACTTTTAGATTATGTTTGAGATTACCTATTCATTCCGACCCTCAACTAAAGACCAGGTACTGATGTTTAATTTTTTTTTTTTTTTTTTTTGCATTAACATGGGCTCATTGATATAGACTGTCAGTTCAAGGATGCTACGGTTTCTTTTTCCCCATATATACGATTAAATAGCTCTGAGCACGTTCAAAATAAAAACACGGTATTACAAAAGAATTTCAGAAACTAAATGTGGCCACGTGGATTCAATGAAATAGCACCTATATTCTAGACACCGACAAGACGAAAAATATTCACATAAAAGTCACTTTATTTTATAAGCAAAACATGATCTTCAACATGTTTGCTGACATCGTCTATAGTGAAAACCAACAATTACTATGTAATAGGAAATGTCTATCAAATCAGTGGGATTTGTTTAGATTGAAGGCAGCTTTTTAGTGAGGTAAGGACCGAGAAAAAAAAAAAAACCACAACAACAACAACCCCCAAAACCCCCAAAGCGACCACATTTCTTTTTTCTCCTGGGGGGAAAAGGTAGCTAAGATTCTAAGTCACGTAACGGAAAATGCCCTCGTTTGCGTGGCTTAATTTTAATCTATTTTAATTTAGGGGCCAAAGAAGAAAGATTTATGCTTGCCCTTGCCACCTTGTATTAAATGTCGCTGGTGGAAAAGGCAAAAGTGGTGGAGACTCTGGGCTGCTAATTCTGACCATTGTGATGTTAACTATGAATGGGGAACAAGGAGCGCCCACTATTCAGTCCACCAGCCTTTGGCTTTACAAATGAACAACATGAATTGAGGGGAAAAAAGTTTTTCTGCGTCATATCTGAAAGCCTGTCAGATTTTTTTTTTCTTTTGCAGAGTTAATCCAAACCTAAAAGATTTAAAGCCGACATTCGCATTAAAGACAGAGTCTCTTTGTATTTTTTGGATGAAGGGGGGGGGGGGGGGGGGGGGGGAGAAAAAATAAAATCCCACAGAGGTATTTCCTTCCTTTCTGTACAAGAAAGCTCCCCCTCAGTCTGTAGAGACCATTTTTGTCTCTAACTTTTCACATCTCGCCACTCGCAGGCAGGTCAGCTGGGGAAAGGCGCCCGATCCCCGCAGACAATGGGGGTAACAGGAGCGGCCTGTTCGGGGCTGGGCTCGGGCTCCCTCCGAGAGCAGTTTGCAAATTGCTCTGAATGTGGGAGACTGCTGGGCCATGCCAAGCGGCCCCCACGGCCCCTCCTCGAGGCCCTGTGAAGCCAAATGGAGGCTGCCACAAAAGTGGCTCCCGGGGGACTTGAGAAAGGATCAGCCGAAGTCGCCGCAAAGCCGGTAAACCGGAGGGCACAGGCCTGTGCTGGGAACAAACGAGCGCTTGTCTCTGCACAGCGATGCTGGCTCACCATCGCACCGTGCGCGCTCCCCAAATGAACTAACGCAGCCTGAGAACCTGAAAACGCAGGTTCGGAGGAAGGAGGAATTGCTCTGAAACTTCCACGTGAATGAACTTGCAGGGAAAGAACATTTGGGAAAGCAGGCGCGGACGGGTATTTTGGCCATGCCAAGGGGCTTGCCCAGATAAGAGGGGCTTACCTTCGGCCCCACCTGAGGCGATCCCCTAGCACCTAGTTCCCACACTAGAGAGAAACACTTCTTCCCCTTCAGGGCCCCCAAGTTCAGTCTTGTAGGAGAGAGAATTTACAGGTGCTACCTGCCTACACAACTTTGGGGATGTGGTTCTTAACGCTAACCCTCTTTTTACACTATAAACGTCAGAGGTGCACCAGGTGCACTAGGATTCTTATTCTTGGATAAAGTACAGATGTTGTCTAAAAGACAGGGCCCTTTGGGGAGTCCTAAGACTATCTCCTAGGACCCTGATTGGAGCAGGACTGATGATAAACAGCCCTGGAAGGAGTCCTGGCTCTGCCCTTCCTTGCTCTCCCATTTGTGGTTAGTAACTCCCAGCCTCTGCTTCCTCAGCTAGAAAGCGGGCTGGAAGAATGAAACCCCATGGTGTTGGTAGAGTGGCTGCTTTTATTACTGACACAGATGAACAGACTTTCCTTTCTTCATTTAATTTTCAAATTTCTTAAAACACCCCAGGTCTTTTTTACTTTCTAGTGATCTCTCCTATGAGCTTTGAGGAAGAAAATTTTTGTCACAGTATCAAATTAAGTCTGAGCCAGTTTGTAAATGTAATGGTTTTTGTCGCATTAATGTCACAATACATGCTGGTCTCAAGACTGAAACTGACCAAGGTAACTGACCACTAATAAATAAATTGCCATTCATCTCAATTTGCTAATTTAAGAAATGGAGACAAATTATCTTTTTCATAACAATTATTAAAGACTGTCTGGGCATAATATATTAATTTAGGAAGGGAAAATTATTCAGAAAAGAGTGCTATAAATCTTGCTTAGTTGTTTTTCAGGGAGGGCAGCAATATAAATTCCAAGGAGGCTAAGACTTTATGTCAATAACAACCAAAAATCAAGAAGTGATTATTAAGTGTCTAGATAAAGCTTTATAAAAGGCCTTTCTAAGCTTAAAAACAGTACACACACACACACACACACAAAACCTACAAAAAGAAATGCTGTAAAGAATGGATTTATAAAAATGTATAAGTCCCACATATTTTAAAAGAACATAACTAAAAAGTAAATGATAAACAAGAAACTGGGAGAATGCCACAAATATATGAAATTCTGCATTAATATCTGATAATAAAAATAGACCATTTGTCTTCATAAGAATAGCTAAGGTCCCAACAAAGAGGCTAAAGACCAGAGAAGATTTTCACAAAAGCAGCAGTAAGTAACGAGAAACATGGAAAAGTGCTGAGCTTCTCTGTAGTCATAGAAACACCACATATTAGATCAGATTTAAACAATTCACTATCACAGCTGGTGTGGGGGCAACAGCTCTTTGTAACAATTTATATTTCTATTGGCAATGTACTCACCTTTGGGAAAGGTATTTGGCAATGTGCATCAAGTACATAAACATATTCATTCCTGTTAATTTGATAATTCAGTTTCTGGAACTATGTGCTGAAATTTGAGACAACTTTTGCATATAGGTTAGTATCCCATGAGACTTCTGTGGTCACTAGTCCTGAGACCACTACCCCCGAAAAGCTGATGTAATGTCCCAAGGCTTAGTAAAGGTATAAGCAAACCATAGCAGCACCCTCTTGAAGGGTCACATCACAAAGCAGCATATTTCAGGCTTTGAGAAATCACTGTAAAGACCTCTACTGAACCAACCTTCCTCCTGTCTGTCCGTCTCTCTGTCCTTCCATCCTTCCTTCCTTCCTTCCTTTCCTCCCTCCCTTCCTTCCTTCCTTCCTTCCTTCCCTCCCTCCCTCCCTCCCTTCCTTCCAGTTTTATTAAGTAATCTCTACACCCAATGTGGGGCTCAAATTCATGAGTCACACTTGATCACCCAACTGAGCCAGCCAGGAACCCCTGAATGTTTTTTTTTTTTTTTTCAACGTTTTTAATTTATTTTTGGGACAGAGAGAGACAGAGCATGAATGGGGGAGGGGCAGAGAGAGAGGGAGACACAGAATCGGAAACAGGCTGCAGGCTCCGAGCCATCAGCCCAGAGCCTGATGCGGGGCTCGAACTCACGGACCGCGAGATCGTGACCTGGCTGAAGTCGGACGCTTAACCGACTGCGCCACCCAGGCGCCCCCTGAATGTTTTTTTTAATCAAGGTTTCTCTAAATGTATTTATCTACCATGGAATACGTTTGCCACAGTCTGCTTACTAGCACATCCCATGGAGCTAATTTGGGGGAATGCAAATATTCCTTGTGGGTTCTTTTAAATAGCAAAACATCACTAACAGGACACCATGTGGCTGGTTATGTAAATGTATACCCATATTAGAGAATATTATCCTAGCTGTTAAAGACGCTGTTCACAGACTGTAATTATTAGAAAACTAATTGTCTAAAAGAGCCCTAAACAAAGGGAAAGGTAAGATATCCTGCTATTCTGTCAGGAGGCTTCTGGTATCACGTAAACACACACCCTGAGAAGGTTAGTGTTTTCTATTGTCTATATGGGGATCAGTCACAATCTCTTCCCGTGGCTTACATCTCTTGCCTGTACTTCAGACTGTCCAGCTCTGAACTTGAACGTTGCACAGTTACTTTGAACTTGATCTGTCTCACACTGAACACACACTGTTCTCCCCCCAAACCTGCTCTTCCGTCGTGCACTCTATCTAGAGAATGGCTTCGTCACCAACTGTGTATGATGCAAAACTGGGCTCTAGTCTGGTCTCTTTATACCACCAGCTTCCGTTGTGCACAGTATCTTTGGACCTACTACGTACTTTTTGCCAACCCTGCTGCCATCATCCCAGTCCAAAAATGTGCCCACCCTTGCTAAAAGCCTGCAAGCTAGACCTCTGACTCCAGTGTTGCTCTGCTTCTAGCCTTGTCTCCACACTGAGGCCAGAGGGACACTTCCAAAGTACAAATTAGATTTTAGCACTTCTTGGATTAAACCCATTCAGTGGCTTCGTACCGCCCTGAGGATAGAGGGCAAAATCCTTAACATGATTTCAAGACCTTGTCTACCTGACTTCTGATGACTTCTCACAAGTCATCTTTCAAGCCAGCCCCCATCTCTAGCTATACACGTGTCTCAGTTCTTGGGATGTTCCCGTTTAATCAATTTTCACATCAGATTGCACTTCCTTCCTTAGACTTGGGTTAGCTGACACTACTTTGGGCTTCCGTTTTGGTGGCACCTATCACTCATTTTCTAGGTGCTTCTTTATCTTCCAGTTAGACCATAAACTCTGTAAGAGAAAGAAATACATCTTGATGAATTCTCACAACCAAAGTGCTTAACCAGTAAGCAGGTACTCAATAAATGTTGATTAATAAATATGTTCTTACAATCCAGTGTTTGGAGAGACTGAAAGTCAAGAAGGCTGGAGCCTTGGGACTATGCTCCTGAGATAGGGCGGTTACAGTTTGCTTGGTTTCTTGTGTTCTGGCAGGGAGTTATCCTGGGAGCAGCTATAATGAGGTGTTTATGTGATCTGGGGAGGTGGGAGAAAAGGTTGATCCGGCTCCTTAACAATCCTTTTTCAACCTAGGTTGTCTTTTCTGTTAAAAAAGCTGAGCAACATCCATTAAAAGCGACATATGTCAAACTACCCCTTCCCTCATCGGAATCAACGAAAGATTTCAGTGAGTGAACTGGGGAAAAGTAGGATGACTGGAAAAGAGGACATTTTAGAGGGGAGTCGGGAAAGGATGCCGAACGTGCAGGAAGACAAGGAATGTCTCCTACCGACATTAATGAGGACTTTTAATAGCCACATGAATACTTTGCGACGTCAAATAAAAAGGAGGCGACATAATCCCAGCCTTCCCCGTCTCAACAAACACAACCTTTATTCTGCCAGCTGCTCTGGCCCCAAACCTGAGAAGCCATCTCTGCTTTCTCCTTTTCTCCCAAACTGCACATCCAGTCTTTGGCAAGTCTGCGCTGCTCTACTTAAAAACAGAGCCCATACCAATGTTCACAGCATCAATATTCACAACAGCTAAAAGGTGGAAATACCAACAGATACATGGATAAATGAAATGTGGCTTATACATACAATTGGATATCAGCCTAAAAAAAATGAAATTTGGACACAGGCTACAATAATAGATGAATCCTGAAGACACTATGCTAAATTAAATACGCTGGACACAAAAAGACATATACTCTATGATTCCACACAAATGAGGCACCTAGAATAGTCCAATTCAGAGGCAGAAAGTAGGATAGTGGTTGCCAGGGGCTGGGGGGAAGGGGGAACGGGGAGTTTCAGTTCAGGATGATGGAAAAGTTCTGGAGATGGATGGTGGTGATGGTTGCACAACACTGCGAATGCACTTAATACCGCCAAACTTAAAAATGCTTAAAGTGATTGGGGTGTCTGGCGGGCTCCATCAGTTGAGCCTCCGACTCTTGGGTGTTGGCTCAGGTCATGATCTCATGGTTCGTGAGTTCAAGCTCTGCATCTGGCTCTGTGCTGATGGTGTGGAGCCTGCTTGGGATCCTCTTTCTCTCCCTGTCTCACTCTCTCTGCCCTCCCCCATGCCCTCTCTCTCTCAAAATATACAACTACGTAGACTTAAAAATTGTTTAAGATGACAAGTAGTGAATTATGTACATTTTGTCAAATAAAAAATGTTTAAAACTTGTAAGGATTCTAAGAACAAAACCGTCCTCCCTTGCAAATCCAGACTCTACCCATTTGCTAGTCCTTCTGCCCTGGCTTCAGTTCCTACTGTGTCTTCTGATCTTTGCTCAAGGTCATCTTTCCAGTGATGCCTTCCATGACCACCCCCACTTAAAACAGCACCCCACCATCACAATAGTAGTTTCTATCCTCTTTCCTACACCACGGTTCTCCACGGCACTTACTACCACCATCCAGCGTGCTACAGAACAGACATACTTGTTTCCGTCTCCCTCTCCTCCTCCCCCTTCCCTTCCAGAATATAAGTGCCTGAGGGCAGAGTTTTCGATTTTGTTCACTGCTGTATCCTTGGCAACTAGAACTATCCTTAGACATATATTTGTTGAAAGAATAAATTGTTGGATCACCTGGGTGGCTCAGTGGGTTAAGCACCCTACTCTTGATTTTGGCTCAGGTCATGATCTTATGGTTCCTGAGTTTGAGCCCCATGTGGGGTTCTGTGCTGACAGCACAGAGCTGGCTTGGGATACTTGCTCTCTCTGTCCCTCCCTTGCTCTCTCTTTCTCAAAATAAATAAACATAAAAAAAGAATAAATTGCTTAATCAAAGTTAAGTGTACAAATTAAGGGTATTAAAAGAAAAAAAAAGACTGGACCAACATGTTAACAGTGGTTACCTTTGAATACTGGAATAATGTTTTTTCTCACGTTTTCCCTATTTTCCAAAGTGTATTTAGTGACTCTAAGCTACTCACATAAATCAAAATTATGAATTTTACTTTAATAAGCAAAATTATCATCAATTTTCACTGATACAGAAACATTCAAAATAGTTATGATAAAACCACTATTTTCAGGCAGATCCTAATCTCTTTTTCTGCATTTAGGATTATCTTCCTAGGCTTAGTTACGATAATGAGGAGAAGACATATTTGCTTTTTTCCCAAATGGTTCTCTAATTGGGAAGAACAGATGATTCAACAGTGATCCTCCTGTTCGGAAACATAAACAACTTGTTTCTTTGTGTTTCTGTCATTTGTCTGATTTTCTAGTTTTCTTCTCATTAACCATGTACATATCTGGCTAAAGTCTCTCCTGTTGCTGCTGTGAATGGGACCTTTCATTTTCTTTGTGTAGGAGGGCTTATCTTTGAAGATTTAGGGCTTTTCCAAGGGAGTTAACAAGTTTTGGGGAAAAAAAATCCCAGCACTTATTATATATAACTTATATATCCCATTACATGCTTCTTGGGATTTGGTCAGTAGGGTGTCGGACCCAAGAGGGCAGCTGTTCTTTCCGGCCATGGCACCTCTGAAACATCTTGGTAGAGTAACCCTTCCTGTGCAGGGATGGTCTGTGCTATGGTGTGGCGACCCTCGTATCTTGCCATCTCCCACTTCTCTCTTTTTTCAAAGCCATCCAGCAAGTTAAAAGCTCACTTAACTTCTCTCACCTGCTCCTCTCAGTTAATCCTTCTGGTCTCCTCTGTAAGCATCTTTCTCACGAAATCATTTTCGTCAAAAAAAATTCAGTGCTCAACCTCAGGTTTTCAGGTATTGTTTCTTTTCATACAAATTTTCTGGGTCTTTCCAAGCACGTCGCAGCTCTTGTCTCCCTACCGTGCCTCAATGCTTCGTCTCTGCTCTGCCAGCTGGATATTTCTTCAGAAAAGGCCCACTCTGTGTCCGCGACGTCCACTCCCATCTCATCCAGCCTCAGTTACCCAAGTGGTCGTTTTCTCAGTCCCTAGTCTCAGGGGAACCGGGAGAGCTGATTCACAGAACCTGAGATACAAGGATCCTTTTGGTACCTTGAAGACCGAAATCCACAACTTGAGCATCTCTATTTTTGCGGCAAAATATCAATTTTATGTAAATAGAATATGACTTAGTGTATCAGAACTGTGCCTCCTCCTGGCAACACAACCACGGATGTATGGGAACTTCATATCGGCTCATCAAAATCAACGCTGCTTTCGGACATTACTGTGCCATTTGAATTTAAACTTGCAAATGTTTCTGAAAATGTCTCTGTGTCCAAGGCTTGGGAAACACCATGGTGTGACCCTGTCAATGTCTCTAAGTTGCGTGAGGCTTTCCCAGAGGCTTGAGCCTGTCTGTCTAAATTAATTGTGGTACCTGGGTGTGGGGTTGGATTTGGAGGTAACTAAGGATCACTGGGTCGGCACTAAGTGGTACATTCACCACCTGATACTTTAACCAGAGAAACTTCAAGCTCATAGGAACTTTGGCTTGAAGACATGAACTTCCACTGAAATCCTTCAGGGGCTACACATGTGGGATAGTGTAGCTCAAAACCTCCCTCTGATAAAACCCAAAGACAGAGGAATTCACATGCCAAGTTCCATGTTCTGGTGCTTATTACTGAGAAAGGTCTTTGATGTCTTATTTTAGCTGAAAAAAATTCTTGCAAAATTTCAATTATATCATATTATATTCGCGTCAAAATTTAAAATGTTTTTCACCCCTCATAGTTTATTATTAGCATTTATCTATCATGCCCTCTGACCCAAATCTTTATTCTATGGTTTCAGGTACTTTCTAGAACACTATGTATTTCATCACAATGAAAAGCCATTTGCCATGGCTTAAAGTAATGATGTTGATGACACTTAAGGAGGTTTCTGTGACCGAGTCTTTGCTTAACTTTTCAGCTCTAGCTCCAGACATTCTCTACCTTAGCAACCCCAAAGTCCTTCTTTGCTTGGGCTGCCCTTTACTTGGAAAGTCTTTCTCCCCCTCTTCTGCTAGCCGCTGTGTATCCTGATCACGGTAATTAGCATCCATCATAATTACCTGTGGATCTGTTATTTTATCCACAAGACTCAATCTCCCCAAGAGGACCCTCTTTTTTCACATAATGATCCACTGACACCCATTATAGATCTTGACACACAGGTACTCTGTAAATCTCAGTTGTATTGAGTTGACTTGGGCTCTTATATAGGATGAATTATTACTTTCTCCATAAAAACAGAGCAGAACACCCAGAAAATAACTAAGGAGAAGGGTGTTTCAAATAAACTCCAGTATGTTTGCAATTATTCCCAGAAGCTCTTGCTTACTCAGAGACAAAGGAAACCCTTGGCTTGGAATATTCCAAATAAACAATCAAAACTCTTAGCAAATAGGCACATGGCTCCAAATCATAGACAAATATGCAAATTAGATACCAGCTCATAGCATTTATGCACTTTCCCTCCCAGTGGACATTTCAGGATGGTGGTGAGGGGCTCAAGCAGGAGCGATCACCCTGGGGGACTCAGAACCAATATTCCATCTAGCTGTATGATGCAAGCAGCAGACTTTGTATCTCCACCCTCTGGCAAAGGGAGTAACGAGAAAATAAACGATTAAGAAAGATGTTCGGAGGCAGCGCAGGAAGAGTTAGTTGGGACCTGAAGTGATAAGTTAACTTTTTTAAAAAAGGAAAGTAAAATTTCACTCTATACACGTATATACTGAGAGCTGAACATGCAAAATAATCTTTCTGAAAAGGAATCAAGAGCGCTAGGATATATGTGGCTCTGAAACTTTATTTTCTAGGGATCTAGTTCCCAGACAGTGAAAATAATTAAGAACAGAATTTGTTTTGTTTTAATCTTATTGTACTATTTAAAAAAGTTAAAAGTACAAGCAAAATGAGAACCGAGTTAGTAACCAAATATTCTTTTTATTATAAGAGAGATAATTTAAAAATGTTATGATGTTCCAGGGGAAGTTGTGTAAGACAGGGTTCATTATCTCAGTGCTCAATCTGTTTACCTCTTCTTTCATTCCTGCAGGTTTTAATAATTTTGTGATGGCTCTTTATCTCAAAAACCATCTCAGAAAACATCAATCGTTTGATTACTAGTAATACAATCTGTGAAACATGCCGACCTATAGTTCAGATTGTAGAAAATTATTTTCAAAAAATTTTAAATTCACTCTCCAGCTTTATTGAGACATAATTGACATGTGACATTATGTAAGTTTAAGGTGTATGATGTGTTGATTTGATACATTCATAAATTGCAAAATGGGTACCATTAGCATTAGCTAACACCTCCATCCTGTCACATAGTTAGCATCTCTTTTAGGAAATTATTTTTAAGAAACTCAAAAATTCAAAAAGCACTCAGCTATAAGAAAGACACAGAAAGGTTGTTAAATGGCTTAGGTTGAAAAATTACTGACTTTCATGGCAAAAATTTCTAGTTGTTCCCCAGTATATCCCCTCTCCCCTTCTTAGATGCAAACACTTGATTCTTGGCTGGACACTTTGTCCTCTAGCTCAGACTCTATTCCTCTGGCTCTCTTGTTGCAGCTAGGTGTGACTGTGTTACTAGTTCTTGGCCTGTGAGATCTAAGTGGAAATGTGGTGGGTGCTGTCTAGGAAAGAGCATCAAAGATAAAAGGTTAATCTTTCTTCTTCTTCCCTTTCTTGTTGGCTGGAATGTTGGTAAAGTGGCTAGAGCTGAAGCAGCCACTTTGGACTATGAGGAAGTACACTAAGGTTGGCCAGTGCAGCAAATACAAGAAACCTGGTTCTTGATGATGGTGCAGCTGCCGTACCAGCCTTGGACTGCCTGCCACCACTAAACTTCTTTTACATGAGAGAGAAATAAGTTGCTATCATTTAATCCACCCTTTTTAATATCAAAAAAATATGCCATAACCATTGAGGAGGGCACTTGTTGGGATGAGCACCGGGTGTTGTATGTAAGTCAATCTGACAATAAACTATATTTAAAAAAAGCCATAAAATAACTTGGTATGGATGATACACGCTAGGAAGCTGAAGTGACAGCATGGAACAAAGTAGCTTTTGACCACTCACTGATGATCTATCTCTTTATCTTAAGGTAAACAATCGTGTTCAGTTATGAGCTTTACTGAAGCAGATCATACAGTGACATTTGTGATTTCCTTTACGAGCATTTCTGATGGAATCCCAGGCCTGTTATCCAGAAACAAGCTGTGCTGGTCTCACGAGTGAGAATGCTGAGCTTGGGGGTGTGGTGATCTGCCCTCTGCCCATCTCACTGACTCCTTCCCACCCTCTCCACTCCAGCATTCCTGCCTCAGAGCATGGGCACCTTCTGTTCCTTCGGTCCTGAAATGCTGTTCTTTACGCACGTATCATTTTAAGTTTCAGCTTAATCATTCCTTCTTCAAAAAGACCATTTTGGAGCAGCCATTAGAGTCCTGCCCTTTAGCAAATTATCCTGTTTTCTTTCTATCACTTTGTGAAATCACCTTTAGTCACGCATTAACTGACTTAGTGATTGTTTCTCCCTCCCATTCCCTGGTCCCTTCAATCTGCATGCTAATAGGGATCTGGCCTAATTAACTGATTACCTAGTCACAGTGCTTAGCACCCATTAAACACTCAACACACATTTATGGAATGAATGAATACAAGAAATGATTCCAGAGAACTCTGCCAGACTAACAGAGACTAACAGCAGGCTTTGTTCAGTTTCCTGTGGTTTGCTCACTGCCATGGCACTTTGGGTGTACCATATCATCTCTTACATTTATGATATCAGCACGCCATCATTAGCAATGAGATTCTTCTTATCTTTCTAATGTTGATTTATTTTTGAGGGAGAGAGTGTGAGCGGGGGAGGGGCAGAGAGAGAGGGTGACACAGAATCCGAAGCAGGCTCCGGGCTCCGAGCGGTCAGCACAGAGCCCGACATGGGGCCTGAACCCACGAACCATGAGATCATGACCTGAGCTGAAGTCGGACACTTAACCGACTGAGTCACCGGCAGGCGCCCCTCATTAGCAATGAGATTCTTAAGGGAAAGAACCAACTCCATTCATCTCTGCATCCTCCACTGCCTAATATGAAGCCTGGCATACATTAGTCACTCAATATACATTTGCCCTGCATTATCGGAAAATATGCTGTACCTACAGAAAGCAATGCCAGTTCTTGTAAGGACCCTAAGGAGAGCTCTAATTTCAAAATGTCCTGATTTGCCATTAGAGTTGTCATATCCATAGCTCTCTTTGCTTCTTCGTGTTTCTACGTAGGCTTCTCTCTACAAAATGGGCTTGGAAATGGCTGTGCAACCAGCTGCCTTAAGGACTGTGAAAGTCTGGCCTGTCTCATTTACTGTCAGGGGCATGAGGGCTGTTGACCAACGGCATGTTTTCCTGGATGGGCTCCCAACTGCTGGCTCACTGAAGAACATCTGAGAGAGTTCGGCGTAGTTGTTCCCTCTAGTCTCCTTGGCTAAGCACAGTAACTTGGATGAAGCTTCATCGTATCGTAACACTGCCCCACCCCATCGGCAAGGGCTGGTCTTGTGACCGATAAATCATTACATGCTATCTAGGTAATTAAAAGCTGATAGATGAATAAGGACTATTTCAACCAGGAAATTCCTCATATGTAAAGTAATTTATCGTGTCGGTAAAGTGGGCAACGGCACAATTTAGGAAAATCATAACACTAATGTTGTTTATTAATACCGTTCCTACAGGGGTGACACCAAAGAGTTCAACAAAGATTTTTATTGTTTTTCGGAGAGACTTTACCAACCTCAATCAAGAGATCTGAAATTCTGTAAAACACATGCTTGTTCCTTAACTTCAATTTCCTTCGGTAGTTTTATAGATCCCTTAGGCCAGGGAAAGCAGAACCAGACGGCGCTTGGGAGGACTTTACAGTGCGTGTCTGCAAAGCCACGATGAATTTAAAAGTTTTGCCGATACTAAGCTTCTGGTATTAATTGTGATATGAAATGATCCTCGATGTGGCTTCCTTTTCAGTTTTTAATCTGGTGTACTAACCATAGTGACTAAAATATTTTCTTCTGGAAATAAAAAAAAAAAAAACCCAAAAAACTCAGTAATATCATCTAGACAAGTCGGAAAAGCAGGCTAGCATATGTTTATATAACATAGCACTTCTCCCCAGGGTCTACCTTGCCCCATAAATTGTTGTACTGGTGTGAAAAAATACAAGTCAGGTCTGAAAAAAAAAGTCCTTCTCTTAAATCACAACCATATTTGTGAAGAGGAAGACAGCGACATATTTAAAGTCACAGCCAAGCCTGTTGCACTATTTTCTTTTTCTTTTTCCTTTCCTCAATAATTTCTCATCGTCGGATGTTCTACCTTTGCATCATCCACTGCCCCCAGCCCGATATCAATATTCGGTCGTAATAGTTAATATTTCAGTATCTGTGGTACTGGAATACTTGTTAATCATTATCGTCGAATCTTTATTCTGGACAGAGATGCAGAATTACTGTAATGGAAACAAAGTGCAGAACTATAGGAAGGAATGTTCCCAAATGGGAACACCCTGCCACCAACTGAGAGCCACCCAATCTGGCTGTAGCTGGAGTAACTGAAGACTGCATTAAACTCTGAGATATTTGGGGAACAGATTTTTGGAACTTCACGCATGTAGAATGTGCTGAAGTAAGGGGGAAAGAAGTGATCCGATGGTGTGAAAAGAACCCCCGATCTGTGATAAATGAGTGTAGCTTCTGAGTACAGCTGAAGATAGAAATAATATATACAGACAACACATTCCTTAGTTTACTGACCAGATGGAAGTCTTTTGACTGGTGGCACTGATAGGAAAAGGCATCTAACATCTTTAAAGTTGATGAGGCTGGCAGGAAAGGCCTTAGTGGAGATGGGAGAAAAAATGTAAGAAGAAACAGAGAACGGTGTGTAAGGAGGTTAAGGGTACAGACTGTGTCTGAGTTCCAATCTCAGCTCACTCAAAGCTCTGTGACCTTGAGAACATTATGTAACCATCTTGTGTCTGTGAAATGTATAACACAACTTACCTCACCGGGTTGTATTAAATGTTCATAGTGTTAAATGAGTGAAGGCATGGAAAGTGCTAGAACAGTGACTGGCCTTCAGTAAATGAGGACCTATTACCATCAGAGTGGCAACCGTACATTCTCTAATGATAATGGGATGACTGGGTTTTCAATTTTATGTGTATTTTTAAAAATGAGAATGGTATTATTTATACTGGTATCACTGTTAAGAAGAGCCAAGAGTCTAGGTTATGAAATGAGATGGAATTTCTATAAATGTATTTAGGAAGTTAGGTAGGTGTTGAAAAGGGATAGTTAAAAATTTGGGGACTTTTTAAGAGAGATGGGCCAACTGAGGGAATTTTGTAATTGGCCAACTTAGGGAAACTGATGAGGGCCCCAGGTATCCCAGGAAATAGATAAATCAGAGAAATCAATGGAGTGCAGGCAACATAGTTCCAGGAAGGAAAGAAAAAAAAAGACTTCCCCACTTGGGAGTAAGGAAGATCAAGGGCCCCAAAGAGAAGGTATTTCGATCCTTAGGATGTTAGCGGAAACCAGAATTTGAAAAGAAAACCTGGGGTAACTTCTCTAGGTCACTTGCTATTGTTTTGCTTACCACAAAGGTTTATTATCTGGGTTTAAATAAAACAAGGAATGCTTGAAATCAAACACAAGTGCCTGGAGAATATGGTGTGTGCACAGTAAATGTTGGTTCCCTTCCCTTCTTAGTGTTGCAAGGATTTTCTTTCAACATGTTGAAAGATACAACTCTGTCTTCAGATGGGCTGCAATGATGAACTAAGAATGTAGATTGGAAAGGACTATAAAATCCTGATCTATGTGTGAAGATGCATCAAACTGAATATAGAAGCATGAGACCTGTACCTGTAAGTTGCCTAATTTGTGTACAATTTGCACCCTGAGATCCTGTTAACTAGAGCAAAATAGTCTGTGCCCTTGCAACATTTAAGATGTTCCTCTGGAGAGAACTGAGTGAAGAGAAGCACACAGAGAATCTGAATCTTAGGAGTTGGAAGGCAGCCTTGGATGTGCAGATGATAGATTCTGCCTAAGAATCACTGGTGGCCCACTGGCACAGAAAGGGTTTCCTCAATGAGCCCAGCATCCTATTCTGCCACTAGACGTCACTACATATTGGCTCTTTAGATGTTCTATTTGTGCTGAAATCTGCCTCTGTATCTTCTGTGCATCTCTGCTTTCTCATCTGTAGAGTGGTTATAACCAGTCTGCAGTGAGGATCCGGGGAACAGAGGACAAGCACTCCTAACGAAATTCACAGACAACACTATGGGGTCTGCCTTGGCTTCTTTCACTCTCACTCCTGCCATCTGGTCTGTTGGCAAACCCAATTGGCTCTACCTTTAATGGAGATTTGGAATCTGACCACTTGCACCACTGCTGTCCTCCTGACCCATGCCACTGTGATCTCCCGCCTGGGTTACTGTGATAACCTCTGCAAAGGTTTACAACACAGCAGCCATGGTTCTGCCATGAAAACCTAAGTCAGATCCAGTCACTTTGGCTCTTGATTTGGCCACAAGTAAAAGCCATTAGGCTGTATGGGAAACACGACTGAAATCTTGGCTCTTGGCCCTCCTTACCTGCTATAATTTTCTCTATAATACTTGTACTTGTCTATATGTTTCACTTAATTATTTGTCTGTCTTCTTCTACTAGAAAAGTGAGCTGAGAAGTACATGAGTTTTTGTCTGTTTTATTTCCTAATGAATCCAGTGTCTAGAACAGTGCCTGAATGATTGAAGGATCTCAACAAATAGTTGGTGTATTGACTGAGTGAATGCATATAAAGTATTTAGAGAAGTTCCCTGGATACAGTGTTCAATACACTAAGTATTTAATATACACTAGGTATATTATTTTTTCCTAGAACCTTGGTTGCCTTTTTGAATAACTGCTCTGTCTTGCTGATGCCACACAGTGTATCACCATCCCCTAAAATATCACCTGGACCAGGATGGGCCAGTAGGGCTATTATTTTCAGTTCTAGGAATTCTGGACTATCCTGTGGGCCCTTATTATGCTTTTAGGCAACCAAACATGCATACATATTTAATTAATTGTTTCGTTCTGGGAGAAACTGCTGCCACATCAATATAGGAAAGAACTGGAATCCTTGGGTAGAGTCTTGGAATTAGACACTGAGACTCGGCAGGGGTTGTGACAGAAAGTTACTACACACCACACCACGAATCCTGTGGAGGAGCCTTAAATCCTGGGAGCTACCCCGGGCCCCGTGTTTCATTATGTGGGTCACATAAAACATGTCGAGTTGAGGAATGCTAATATTTATACTTATCCTGATGTTATTTATAGTAATATATTACTATATGTAACACCCAATAATATATATGTAGTATATAATACCATTTTGCTATGAAAGTTAACAGATGAATAAATCTTATTCAAGATGGCTGGCCAATTATATATATATACACATGTGTGTGTGTGTGTGTGTGTGTGTGTGTATAATTGGCCAGCCATCTTGAATAAGATTTATTTATTCATCTGTTAACTTTCATAGCAAAATGGTATTTTAAATATATATATATATATACATATATATATATATACATATATATGTTATATATATATATATATTTATATATATATATATATGTTTATATATATATATATATATGGTATATATATATAAGTGGTATAATACATACAGGTATAAATATTGGTACATAAATAAATTTTTCATATATTTTCATGTTTGTATATATGTATGCTATGTATCTGGCTACACTCTTGACTGAAATATAGAATTTTAAGCTTAGAAAAATGTAAACCTAAGGGTAGTTGCTTCTTTCTGAAATTAAACTGGATTATAGTAGAACTAGTGACTCTCTACACATAATAAAAATGTTCAAAAACTGGGGCACTTGGGTGGCTCAGTTGGTTAATTATCTGACTGCTGATTCCCGCTCAAGACATGATCTCATGGTTCATGAGTTCTAGCCCTGCGTCAGGCTCTATGTTGGCAGCATGGAGCCTGCTTGGGATTCTCTCTCTCCTTCTCTCTCTCTGCCCCTCCCTTGCTTATGCTCGCTCTCTCAAAATAAATAAATAAACTTAAAAAAAAGTCCAAAAAATTGAGTATTGCTACAAATATTCTTGGGATCTAACCCTAGTGCCCAGGAAACAGTAAATGTAAATTCTCTATCCCTGAGAATATGAGTGGCATTCTTGTTAAACTCTTTTTTGGCAGTTGCCATGAGGCTCATTTGCACACGTGCATACACACACACACACACACACACACACACACACACATACAGCAAAAGACTTGGTAAGCACTAAGTACTATATAAGTTTAAAGTATTCTTTTCTTTGAATAAATTCAACAGTCTTACAGTCAAGTTTACAGCTAAATTAATCCGTTTTTCATATTTTCAATGGAGCCCCAGGTATTTAAACACTGTATTCAAAGAATCGGTAGTAATAACAAGAAAAAGAATCCCTGTTAGCACTTCCCACTGTATGTGAAGTGAAGAGAAACGTGATGGAGTACTGACATTCACTTCACTTTGAATTAAACACAGCATCACCGCAAATCTCAAGAGATGATATTAAGTTCTCTGTGTGGGTAATACCAGGAATTCTACAGGCAAGGGTAGAATTATATTTGGTTGGCAAAAAGCCAATCAAACTTCACACTTCTTTTAGAAGTAGGTGGTCAAAGACTCTGTTCTTGTCATCAAAGCTGTTGGCTACAGTGGCTTAAACTATCTGAATCTCAACATCTTCTGTGACATTCATTTTGAAGATAAAACATTAAGAAGTGAGGTAAAATGAGGTCTAACGAAAATGATATTGAATTGGAATTTTAACCTCAGGGAAAAGCAGGTCCGGTGAGACAGAGAACATCAAATAAAAACAAAGGACTGATTTTCCAAATGGTATCTTCAGACACACATAGTCTCTGATTTTACTTCTTCAGGAAAAAAGGACTCTAAGCAAGGTAAGCAGATGCATTCACAGCTTTCTGTTTTCCTCACAATACATGCTGTAAATTTTCCAGAGTTCATAGTACATGTTTCCAAAGAGGCCTTCACCTCTGGTGGAAGGAAGTACATGCTCCTTGATACGTCTGGTTTTGCTGTAATAGTATATAATACCTCTCTCTAATAAATTGAACCACAAAAATTTTTTTTCAAACGTGTCTGCATTCTGCTAATTTATAAAAAGCAGGATGCTGTCAGATAAAATTTCATGAAAATGATCTATAAACCAGACTGTCAAAAGTGAAAGGTACTCAGGCAGTACTTAGGGGCAACAAATCCATGGAAACCACTGGAAATCTTTCCTGTGGCTGCAGGACAACAATGTACTGTAACGGAGCTCACATTTCCTTGATTTGCAAGTTACTGTGAGGTCACAGGAAATCCTGAAATGTTTTCCACATTTTCTTTTATACATTTTATGTCAAATTTCCTGCAATTGAAATCATAAACCCTCCTACTGCTGGAATCTCTTCTGAAGGAAAGGAGATCTTGTGACACTCCCCCATGAACACCTAATAACTCAATTCCTACCAGTGTAACCAGAACCTAAAAGACAGAATTGAAAATGGACTGTGATAAGGCTGAAACGTCAGATGCCCTAACTCGTTCAAAATGAAAACGAAACCAATCTCATTAAGACGACTCTAAAAGTGCATTTAATCTAGTGACGGTACACTTTTCCCTAGAATGAGAGATAACAGAAGAAATGACAGACTGTCCCAAAGACAAATCTCTGATTTGTCTCCATTTCTCCAAATCTCTGATTCAGAATGTATTTGTGGATTTATAGTCTAATTTTAAAATGGCATCTTCTAGATGGAGATTCTTAACATGAATAAAGCTCCTGACAACATTTTAGTGTTCCAGCTAGGCTTTTGAAAGGGTAAGTCAGATTTAAGTAGAATGTCCAAGTTTAAAATGTTCTCTCAAGATTTATCACTTGCAACTGTGGAAATTAAAAATAGCTTTTAAATGGCCAAATACTATTTTAATACAAATCCATGCCAAACAAGGTTCGTTAATGAACACCAATTTTTAAGATTAGTTGGATCGGGAGTTATCAGGACACATTACCTCTCCTGACATATCAGGGGCCATCGGAACAGCAGGCCACAGAGATGAGTAGATTCCAAAAAACACCACCCAGAGTACGATGCTGCCCCAAATCGCAATATGGCTGAACTGTGAAGGAAGAGAATCTGAGTCACGAGACTTTTAGGTAGGCCGGCTCCACAAACACTAATGAAGCTTTCACAAATTCCCTTATTAATTTTTTACTACATCCATCAAATAGTATCTATAGGAATTTCTAAATAATGATGTGGGCGTGTTTAACTAGATTCTTCATCAGGGCTAATGCTAATGTCTTCCAACCATGGCTAGGATGTTTGTGCTACTGGCATTTAGAAGTGTTCTGTCTCTGTCTCCTTTGGGGGCTTTCTCCTCCGAATCTCCTCTTTTTCATCTGCTACCATCTTTAACCTCCTTTGTTTTCACTTTGCATGCTGTCTCTGGGAGAAGTTAGACACGTGGGAGAATGCTACCTGTATGTTGATGATGGTCAGCTCCACGTTTCTTGTGCCCATCTTTCTCCTGAACATCAAACTTTCATTTCTTTTTGTTTCTTGGGTCTCTCTACCTGGATACTGCAAAACTAATGTTCTAAACTGGAACATGTTTTTATCCAAACTGGGTATTTACAAATATCTGAGGACAAATTTTTGCTAATATTGCTGGTCTTCATAATCATTTTCCAGTGGATTTTCCGCCAAATGCATCTTGTGACACATTCTACTAAGAAAAGACTCTTAGTCAAATAAGTTTGGAAGCCTCTCTCCTTCCTGGGATATTCACAATACACAATAATATATTAAAGGCTCTGAAACTCTTGTGGTCAATAAACCTACTTCAGTTTTCTTTATTCACTGTTTCCAAATCAGACAAACTAGAATCCCCAGTTCTCCTCCTTCCACCCAAGACCCCTCACAATGAACAAACTGTGGGACCAGGGAACAGGGATGCACAAAGTTAGTATAAATAACAACAATGTTCACAGTTAACACCTAAGTTAACGTGAAATGCCTTGGTTGTGGAGACAGACACTCTTACCCATGTCCAATATGAGGTCTCCAATCCAGCTTTCAAACACACGGTTATCACCACAAACTAAGACAGAAGGGAAAATGTTATTTTATTTCATAAATGTGACAGTTCCAATGACTGAAGTGAGGTTTATAAAGACTAAGTATTACACTGTGAATTAGACTATGGGACTGGTACATGATTCACAGCTTGCCTTGTATGTGCACCAAGCAAAGAAACAGGTGGGCTATCTGCACATGGTGGCCATGGCCACTCAGAACTGCCCATTAGCAGCATCACACTCCTGCCACCATCCCTGCTCTCCTCACCTGCACAGCCTCACGGTCCATCCACGAGGTTTGTGCCTGCCGTTTCCTGTACAATTCGTGAACGGTGAATGCAAACCTGCGGTAACTTGGATTCAAGTGTGCTTTAATTTGATTTTAGGGGCACCTGGGTGGCTCGGTTGAGCTTCCGACTTTGGCTCAGGTCATGATCTCACGGTCTGTGAGTTCGAGCCCCACGTCAGGCTCTGTGCTGACCGCTTGCTCAGAGCCTGGAGCCTGCTTCAGATTCTGTGTCTCTCTCTCTGACCCTCCCCTGTTCATGCTCTGTCTCTCTCTGTCTCAAAAATAAATAAACATTAAAAAAATTTTTTTATTTTATATCATCTGTAATGGGGTGCCTAAGGTGGCTCAGTCAGTTAAGCGACCGACTCTTGATCTTGGCTCAGGTCATGATCTCACGGTTCGTGAGTTCGAGCCCCACATTGGGCTCTGCGCTGACAGTGCTGAGCCTGCTTGGGATTCTCTCTCTTCCTCTCTCACTGTCCTTCCTGTGCTCTCTCCCGTGCTCTCTCTCTCTCAAAATAAGTAAAATAAAGTTAAAAACTTTTTAAAAACATTAAAGAAATATCATCTATGAGACTTAAAGCCTCTACTTTCCGAACTTTAGAGATAAATTCTAAAATTCTAATATAACTGGCTGTTTAGAAATTTAAACACTTACTCTGTAACTCTACTTACTTAAAAACCCTACCGATTAGGATATAAAAGCCTGTTATGCCCTCCGTGATGCACATACCCGTTATTGACTCTGCTACTAACTCTGCAGTAAGGGAACCTGCTGTAATGAAGTGTCCTGTGTTTTCCACAGGGTGGCTCAAAGGTTAATTGGACATGCCCTGGAGTCACACTACTTGTGCTCAATGTGTCACCATCTATTAGGCACTTTGGTCAAGGCATGAGGCAAGTTACTTGACATGTGTGTTTCCGCTCCTTCACCTGTAAACTGGGACTGATGTAGGTCACCTCCCTCACAGGGGTGTGGGTATAAAACACTAAGAACAGTGCTTGGTGCTGAACTGTTATCTGCTATTATCTTTTTATAATTAAAAATGAAGTTCTAAGGGGCGCCCAGTGGCTCAGTTGGTTGAGCGTCCGACTTCATTCAGCTCAGGTCATGATCTCCTGGTTCGTGGGTTCGAGCCCCACGTCGGGCTCTGTGCTGACAGCTCAGAGCCTGTAGCCTGCCTCGGATTCTGTCTCTGTCTCTCTCTCTGCCCCTCCCCTGCTCACACTCTATCTCCCTCTGTCTCTCAAAAATGAAAACAGTAAAAAAATTTAAAAAGTATAAAAAAAAAAGTTTTAAAGCCTGTCAGTAGTCAAAGGAATTCTGGGCACCGAAGGCGGTGGCAGTGTGACACCAGCCTCGCACGGGTGGTCAGGGCACGCTTGCTAGCTCTGCGTTTCGGGCACTTTTAGGGTTTGCAAATGACATTAGGGGCTTCCCCGTGGGGTCATAAAGCCAGGTTCAAGTGAAGCGTGTGGGCCTTCTCAGCAAGATATCTAACGGCAATTTAGGATTAATATCTGTAGAAATAAAACTCTTAAAATGTAAGTGCTCATTAACAAACCCTATAAAAGTTCAAAACTAACAGGTGTAGGTTGACATAAAGAAAAACACCTTCCTGAGACCTGAGTGCCTGAATGTGTCCCTAAAACACATCCATGATACATCCTCCGATTAATTTCTAAACGTACTCTATCAAGTAGTTACTTATTTGTTTTGGCACCCACGCTGCATGAGACCAAGTCACCAGCGCCCCTGACCCGACACACTTTCTCTCTCTGTCACTACTTCAGTTGGTTGATGTCAATGGAAAGAAGACCTCTGGAAAAAACTTAATCCCTCTGTTACTTACTGGCCTTAACATCCTATCACTCAGTAACTTAAACACTTGATATTTAAGCATCATAATATAGTTTTTCTACCAACTGAACCGGCCACACTGACAGCCACTTAGTATTTGGAGCAGCACACTGCCTTCATCGGGGGGTCATGGACAGGGACACAGGATTAGAGAGGAGGGAATGCTGGCCTGAGAATTCAGAGTTGAAGGTGAGTAGAAAACTTACCAGACACCAACCACGTGACCTCGGGCATTAGCAGTCAAGTAATAGTTTTGACTTTTAAGGTTAAAGTGGTTTTAAAACATTTTTTGGACCTTTATGGCAGGAACGGGATTGCATGCATGTCTGTGTCCTCTGTAAGTGTTTGGATAGTGACTTAACACAGTGGGTTCCATGCCTTGTGTGGATGAAATGTCCCTAAAGAGTGATTCCTCTCCCATTTCAGTCATCATGAGACTCTAGAATAATTACTGGTTAAATACCCAAGAACAGTATGATAATATTTGCCATAAATTCAGGAAAGCCAAAAAAAAAAAAAAAAAAAATTAAGGGCAGTAAAATAAAAATGAGGAAAAAGAGACAAGGAAGAGAAAAAGGGCAAATGGGGGGCACTAAGAGTAAAGAGGGAATACTGAGAACAATAGCAACCAAAGTCTTGTAAAGTCAGTGAGCCCAAATGACATATTAAGAACCTAATATAAAAAAACCTCTTAATAGTCAAAACATCTATTTTCATTTTTATTTAGATTATTATTTTTTAATTGATTTATTCTTGAAAGAGAGAGAGAAGGAAAGAGCACACAAAAGTGGGAGAGGGGCAGAGAGACAGGGAAAGAGACAGTCCAAGCAGACTCCACACTGTCAGTGCAGAGCCCTTCACGAGGCTCAATCCCATGAACCGCGACATCATGACCTGAGCCAAAATCAAGAGCCAGATGCTTAACCAACTGAGCTACCCAGGTGCCCCTCATCTTATTTCTTTTTTAAGGGGAAGTGTAAACAACTCTAGATCCAGCAGTGCACACAGTTAAAAGGATTTGATCTGATATACAAACTAGGCAAATGTTCTGCACTCACCGTGTAAACAAAGTTTCCCAACAGCAGATAATCGGAGGTTTTCCCATTTCCAAATACGGTACCTGTATGACAGGAAGAGAGGCTTGTTAGAAATGAAAATAAATGAAGTCCTTTCAGAATCCTTTCAAATATAAATCAATTTACATGTGTTAAACAAAAGAAGGGGAACCAAGTGGCACACAATAGAGCCAGCAACTAGCGAATTAAAAAAAAAATTGTAAGAAGTCTCACAAAATCGCTATGAATGTGGGTCACAAAGTGAAAACAATTTTTCCAAAAGCCAACATGAAGGAGGAAAACCGACTTGTTAACCAATTCTTAGGATCCATGAGATGGGGAAAAAAAAATCAAACTAAGTATTAAGCAAAGCCTAATGCTATGGACACTGAGACAGGAAAGCATCCTGAACCCTTAATAAAGAACTCTGTTAACAATACAGATGAAGGTTTTAGGGAGGCTTCGTACTTTCTCTTCATAAAGTTGTTGGCATTGGTCCAAAAGGAATTCATAAATGCAACTCACAGAAGACTGAGGGCACCAATATGATTCCAGGCATATAGCTCTTGGAAGGTCTGGCTGAATTTAGGGGCATATTTTAAAGTATTTTGTTATCCCAGAAATGACTAACTAACGTGGCTTTAGATGAAGGGAGTGGTAGCTAACAAAGAAAAATGATTACTGTTAAAAAAATTAAAATAATAAAAATAAATGAATAATCATATCATTGGCACCACGGAAAAATGTAAAACTCATGGCATAGGCAATACGATATCCTATTTATACAAATAGGCAACAATATTTATTCAAAGTCTCACGTGCAAGGACAAAATATGTTAACGTATGGGATGAACCAGGCAGAGTGGCACTGGTATGAAAAGAAGGAATAATCAGGTGAGTTTGGGCGACACAGATTGGGGCTTGGTTCTGTGACTAATTGTATCACGTTGGTGTATAATCAATCTCCAGCCAACTCAGTTTCTTCACTTAAAAGATGAAGTGAAACGAACCACCCTGGAGGAGTTTTGAGATTAAAATGAGGCTTCATATGTAAGGCACCAAGCACAGTGTCAGTACTGGGAGCACGTGGTAGGGGCTCCATGATGTGGCTCTACCCTCTCTAAAGTTTTTGGTACAAGTAGTCAAGAAGGGCTGCTTAATGGCTTGGCAATAGAGAGGACTCCTTCCCTCTGTGGGGGTATTCCATGATTAGGGATATAGGAGCTGCCGTGCTATGTCTTATGAGTACATTGGGGACAAACTTGTAAGTGTCTGCAATCAACCTGCAAATTTCCATACAACCAAATTAACATACTCATAAATCTACAAAATAACTGGAAGTGTCTTATGATCACTTCCTGTTTTCCACGCATTTACATAGGTCCCTTAACCAAAATATATAAGTTATCAAAAATGATCACATTTGGGTCCAAGTAATAAGCCTTCTGGTCATGACTGGTTCATCATGAAGAAGCCGAAGATTCATTTGAAGATCACATTGAGAAAAAAAATTAAGAGCCTATTGTGGGGTTTGTTGGATTCAGCATTTGGATCATTCAGGCAAATCATTCATTCTCATACTTTCTCATCTCTAGACTCCTTTGCACTTAAAAATTATTAAGGATCCCCAAAAGCTTTTGTTCATGTGGTTTATATCTATCGATGTTTACTAAGTTAGAAATTCAGGCAGAATATTTAAAAATACGTATTGATTTATCTAAAAATAATAGTAATAAACACAATACATACAATATAAACAGATTTTATAAACAATATTTCCAGAAACAGAGCAGGTTAGTGAGAAAATTGGGCACTGTTTCACATTTTTATAATCTAATGTCTTGCTTAATGGAAGGCAGCTGGATTCTCATATTGTTCTGGTTGAAATATATGAGGGAAATTCAACTTCACGGAGAGATGGAGTCATAGAGGAGTGTTTTAAGAATCTTCTCTAACGAGATTCTTTGATACTACATCAAAACTCAACAAGTAGTTTCGTGAAGGTTACACGTGGAACCTGAAACTGTATCAGTGAGCTTTCAGTGCTCTAATTACAGTAAGATCGGGGGTTCCACTTGACACTCTGAGTGGATCTTCAACCCAGGCAGGATTCTGCAGCCTCTTGAAAGTAGCTGGTTCAGGTCAGAACTCGCATGGCGCATAGGGCACTCTGCCCGGTTCAAGTCTCACTGGTGCGCAGCACAACGGCTTTCTGCTCCCTTCCCGTTTTGTCACACAGAATATTAATGAGACGTGCACCAGGTTTCAGGATTTAACAAAGGTATCGGTTTTACAGCTTCTTCAAGGGCATGCTTAAGTGCAACTGGCTTCTGTTGTTGTTCTTTAATGTGGGTGCCTGGCAGGGAAGAATACCACTGCCCAGTGGTCCGGTGGTACCACTATGTGTGCTAAGGTACCAGCAATTTTAGCCGCCTTGCTTTTGTATTAGCTGTGAAAAAAGAAAAATCACGTCTGGATAATACGATAAAAATTTTGAAATTTTGACCTCAGGTAGCCCAAAAAAGGTCATGGGTATTTACAGGTATCTATAGGCCATACTGTGAGAAGTAAAGAAATGAATATTTCGCTGTACTTTCTATAGCCTTACATTTCTTGTGTACCTCATCCTTTTAAGAGCTACAAAAACAAAAACAAAACCCCAAATCTAAAACCTCTCCTTATTTAAAAATTAAAAATAAGGCAAAAAAACCCCACAACAAACCCCTCAACATTAGAATGTTACAAGGTAATTTATGCCAGATGCCATTCATGTGGTAAGAAGAGAAAGCACAAGTGCCCTTGACTGGGCTAGGTCTGGGTCTACAGGTGGCACCCTTTTTATCAACTGCCTCTGCTGACGGTAGCTGGCTCGGGCAGTTTCTGGGAAACTGTGAACATGCAAAGGGAGTCCTAGGATCTGTTCGTCAGGAGCTGGAGTTACCTGGGAATTCCTTTCAAACTCTGTCACTGTTCAGGTGTTTTTAGATGCTACTCAACTTGAGATACTTTGGATATCCAATTTCTTTTTTCTAATTTACAATGCTGAAATATCAAGAGATGGCCATATGTAGTCTTTCATACCTATATTGATTTTGCAATCTGAAAATAAGGTTTACGTAGGGAAGTTGTCTAAGGTCCCACATTGTACCCTACATTTCAATGTCCCACGGTTCCAAAGAGTGGAAGCAATCTAAATGTCCGTCAGCGGAAGAATGGATAAGCAAAACATGGGAAATCCATACACAACGGAGCATCATTCAGCTGTAAGAGGTGAAGTACCGATTCATGCTGCAACTTGAACCAAGGCCACATATTACGCGATTCCATTCTTCCGAAATGTCCAGAACAGGCAAACCCACAGACAGTAGTGAGTGGATCCCAGGGGCTGGGGGGGAGGAGCGATAGGGAGTAACTGCTAACGGGTATGGGGCTTCTTTAGGGGGTGATGGGAATGTTCTGGCATTAGACAGTGGTGAATTTGGGCAATTCTGTGAATATGCTAAAAAACGCTGAATTGTACAATTTAAAAGGTGAATTTTATGGCATGTGAATTATTATCTCAAGAAAAAAAAATCCATTTTGGTTCTCCTGGCCCATCCGGGTCAAGAGGCTATACTCGAATTGGATTTTCTTACCACTCATTTCCATGGCTTAGAAAATGAGAAGTATTTAGTGTACTGGCAGGGAAATTAACAAAGAAAAGAGATGAAAAATCTCTGATTCAGACATGAAGCCCTCACCCTCCTTGTAACATTTACCGCATACGTGCCACGTGTTCCCATGAAGGGACAGTTCACTAACTAGGTATTGTTTTAAACACTGCAAGTACAACATTGAACCACACGGGGAATCCCTTCTGGAACTCTGATTCTTTTTTTAATTTTTTTAAATTTATATATCTTTGAGAGGCAGAGAGACAGAGACAGAGAGAGAGAGAAAGTAGGGGAAGGGCAGGCAGAGAGGGAGACACGGAATCTGAAGCAGGCTCCAGGCTCTGAGCAAGCGGTCAGCACAGAGACCGATGCGGGGCTCGAACCCACGAACCATGAGATCATGACCTGAGCCAAAGTGGGACACTTGACTGACTGAGGCACCCAGGCGCTCCTGGAACTCTGATTCTAACTAAGGAGAAAGACAATAAAAAGTGAGCAAATATGTCACACCCTGGTAGTCAAAGACCTCACGAAGAGGACAGAGGATAATGAGGAGGAGCAGAAGCAGAGAAGGCAGTGTTGGTGGCTCTCTGGCAGCCCAGGCCTGAGGCACAGAGGGAGAGAACCCGCTGGAATATCTGGAGGACGAAGTCAGCAGTGCATCCAAGCGGCAGGCTGGGGCCCCGCGGCCAGGAAAGCAGGGAAGACACAGGTGGAGGAGTTAACCCCGGTGAGGGCTGTGCATTTCGTTCTAAACTCGACAGAAGTCTGTGGGTTTGTGAAGAGCGAGGCACGTGGTCCATGTCCCTTTTACCAGGACCACCTTGCCTGTGGAGAACAGGGCATAGGAGGGCAAGAAGGGACCGGATGCTGGCTCTTCTATTGCCAATCGTTAACTCACAGCCGGTGGGGGAAGGCCTGCACTTCTAAAGGACGGACAGACCTGGGGTGGGGTAGGTGTCGTGTTTTCAATGCCTGTAGTTTGGGGGCAGAGGCCCCCAGCAGCCGGCTGCCTTCCTCGGGATCTCCAGCAAGGTCTGCTCCAGGGGACACGGCAGTACCAGCTCGAGAGTCACAGGGATCGCTTTCTAAAGTGGCTACTTTATCATTTTTATGTGCAGAGCCGATTCACCATCATCCTCTCTCTCAGGACTGACGGAATAAAGTCACTCCCTCAAAACAAGCAGAGGAAAAGCTTACACTCCAAGATGACCATAAAAACATATTAAAAATCTCATTCAAGATGTCGGCTCACATCGACTTGAAAACACGAGTGTTGTCTTATCAGGTTCAGTATAAAGGGCTTGGTACAAGCCTCGCAGGTATAATAAATGGACTACATAAAATATTAGCACTACTGTCTTCAAGCTCTACATCAATGGAGGAAAAAAAGAGCCCTAAAATTTAACTCTCTGCAAGTTTGGAAAACATGAGAAGTGGAGAAGAAAGGCTTTGCATATATTAAATCACTTTGCTCCCAAAGGAATAATAAAAATCTTTAAAGTGTGTACAGTTTTTGGATGCATGTATTTTAAGTTAAGGAAAACAGCATAAAATGAAACACTGCTATAATTTTTAACATATATTGACATTGAGTTATTTTTCTAAAAACGTAAAAAGTCATCTCTTAGCATTCATATCCTTTCTACTTACCATACTGAAGGGCTTTTAGTGGAAACCAAAACAGAATAACTGAGTGGAAGAGGCCATTTAAACAATGAACCCAGAAAACCTGAGGGAAAACAAAAATCCATGAGAACCATTTGCGATAAACTAGCTCTGTGAACTCTGACCTTTCTTTTTATCTGTGAGCTAGATTCACAAAACGTGTTTCTGTCGGGCCACCACTGTGAATTAATAGAACTGACAGACACTTTCTGCCTCTTAGACCTTCATGGGTCATTTATTTATTTTTATGTTTCTCAAAATGTTTTTTCAGCTTCACTGAAATTTTTTTCTGCTTTCTGAAAGCCAAGTATTAAAAGTTTAAATTTCTTCCTGCAAAGGAAAATAATATTGAAAAGACATGTAGATCCCGAAATTCTTTAGGTGCGACTGTTTTCATAATTCCAGAAGAACAGACTTTTGAAAAGACTGTAATTTGGTGAAATCCCTACTTTCTCTTTCCCATGTGCAGTACAAGTGTAAATGCTTCAATGGTAAGGATGTAATGCATCCTTTCTCTCCCCCCACCTCTCTCTCTACACACACTACATGCTAGAAATAACAGGTACACCATTTGTGTGATTCTTTACCGCACTGCCACTGTTACTGAATTTATAAAAGGCTTCCACAACTTTTAACACCTGTCAACGTCAAAGTTCCTACAAGTGTAACGTCGTTTTAGTTAGTACTTTTCTATATCGATTGTACTTTAAGAACAATGGAGCATGTATGGCCGGTACTTTCTCCGTGGCAGGGATGTGCAAGATTAAGTTATAGAAAAACCATTTACAATTCTTATGGTCCTTTGAAGTGCGGCAGTTTTGTCATTTAAAAGTGCTTCTTGCAAGCAAAACTTATGCTAAATAAAACTGGCATGTATTAATAGTTTTAAGCTGTTCAAACAACAGAAATTAAGTTGCCTGCCTCCCAAAATTTTCCACTGTGATCTCAATCTCCTTTGTTAGCTCACCCAGCCACAGCGGATTGTATGATCCAATTTACGCTCCAATACATTACACATTTGAACTTGTGTTACTCATTAACCTTTGTCTCTTCTCCTCACTATGTCATTACCACAAGTTTTTATTTGACAGAAAGCACAGGTGGGTGCAAGAAAAATTAGTTCTACTTTTCCATTTTCCTGACCGATACTTATTGTCACATGCTAATCCTTTAACCCCTGTCACGACCTCAGAACCTCCGACCCTTTTTACCATAACAAACGTAATCATCATCATTCAGGGCAACAATGCTTCTACACTGGGGACCCACAGCAACTGCTGTGTATACAACTATGCATTTTGTAGCCATTTGTCCCTGAATTTTAAAACACTTAGATGGGATTTAATCAAAGAATTTTCACTGAAATCATGAGACAATCCATAAATACTATTAAAAATGGTTGGCAACTTGTATATAAATATTCAAAGGATAGAGAAATTGTATAATCTGTTTGTCTTGATCTGATGACTTTTGAAATGCATGGGCTCTGCAGACAATGAAATACTTTGTAAACAACAAAAGAACAACAAAGGATACAAGGAAGGATGCTTCCACACTGAAACTATAAACTACCTTTTCCTTGGCCACAAGACTGTCTAAAGTTGCCATGTGCAGAGGGCACGAAAAGATGTGACTTTCCAGGAATGGCTTTGGATACTCATGGCAGGATCAATTTATGTTTATAAGCAAGAGTACCATGGCCAAGTCTGTGGCTGGGAAGTTAACTCTTGAGAGAGTATCGTGGAGCCTGAGCTACGGTAGACTGGACACCTGTGACTGAGCTTGATACAACTGTCCAGGTTAGTGAGAATTACTGTTAGCATGCCAGTAGCCCTGGAACTTTCCCAGCTCTCAGATCACTTTTCCAGGAAAACAGCAGTTCACAGTCCATTATATCTGCTCTGTGTCTTACCGTCATTTGAAAATACCCACCACAGGTAACGAAAAGAATTTACAGCAAAGTGGTGCCATTTAATAAAAACTGGACATCATAAATAAATTTTTTTTTTTAAATCTTTTTAATTTTTTTTTTAATGTTTATTTATTTTTGAGACAGAGAGAGACAGAGCATGAACGGGGGAGGGTCAGAGAGAGGGAGACACAGAATCTGAAACAGGCTCCAGGCTCTGAGCCGTCAGCACAGAGCCCGACGCGGGGCTTGAACTCACAGACCGCGAGATCATGACCTGAGCTGAGGTCGGCCGCTTAACCGACTGAGCCACCCAGGCGCCCCATAAATAAATTTTTAAAAGTCCAAAAATCGGGGCGCCTGGGTGGCTCAGTTGGTTAAGCGTCTGACTTTGGCTCAGGTCATGATCTTGTATTTAGTGAGTTTGAGCCCTGCCTTGGGCTCTGTGTTGACAGCTCAGAGCCTGGAGCCTGTTTTGGATTCTGTGTCTCCCCCAACCCCCTCTCTCTCTGCCCCTCCCCCACTTGTACTCTGTCTCTCTCTCTCTCTCAAAAATAAATAAATGTTAAAAAAAATTTAAAAATCCAAAAATAAGACATTCAAAAATTAAAGCATGCATATTGCACATTATAAGCACTAAACATTTTCAGAGACTATTAGAAATACTTTTCAGAACCAGTGGCCCAGGACACTTCAGCTTTTGTTGTTGTTGTTAATTGACCAAGTTCAGTTATTAAAAACAATGCCAACAAGTCGTATCTGCACACCTGGATACGCATGCACAGTGCATTCATGAAGACCTTGTCTCAGAAGATGAATGACACCCTGGCTATCAAGTTAGCGTTTCCAGTGTGAGCTTAGCGGAAGTGAAATGCCTTTTACTTTATTCTCTTGGTGTACTGAGAAAAAATGTCCTTTGAGGGTTTTACAAATTAATAAACATTAAAAATATCCTATGGTAACTGTCCTAAATTCAAAGCATTGAATTTAGGTCACATCTGATTATTAGTAATATGCCAATAACCACGTACTGTACTAGATGGGAAAAGTTCTGTGAAGGTGTATTATATTCGTGGCTTTTATCATATTTTCAAAATAGCATCTACCTTGACGGTTACAAAATTAAACATTTTTCTTTCACTTACACTGAACAGAAACCTGAATTATTAACAAACACTGGTGGAAAGACTTTAAAATATAAACCTGAGGGAAAGTAAACTATGCAAAAATAAATGAGATATTTTTGTTGTTGGGATGAATAAACACCATGACCCCAAAGGATGACAAATAGTCCATGGTGTGTTATGTAGGGTACAAACTCAGAATGTGATTTTAGATAAACGTTAGATATTTTATCTTGTATTTAAAATTTCATGGGTTGGAAATACTGAGTATTATGACTGAGTTATTGGCCAGAGATTGTAATGCCCAATACAATCTAATATTCTTATGAGGTTGAAGTTATTTCACAAAACAGAGAATTGATAAAGAATGATACATCATCCACCCCACCACCACTTTACACATGTAAAGACAGACCTTATCGGTCCTGGATGACTGACCCCTGGGAGGAGTGAGCCTTTCCCCACAACGCTGCAAAGACAGAAAGCCGGAGGGCCAAAAGGACACTCTTGTCTGTCTTTCAGACCCAATTTACTGCTGCCTGGCAAATCCCAGTGAACTGTGGTTACAAGTTAATTTTATAAGAAAACAAACATATAAAAACCCTTCTCAGTCCATATCAGAACCTGAGGCAAATATGACTTGCCGTGGTCGGAACCCTGGAGTTGTTTCCTTAGCTTTGGAAGACCAGATGCCCCATGTAATTAAAACAGGAGAGCAAGTCCCCCTGCCCGCCCCAAACATGCGCCGGGACATCCTGTCCTACCTTGGTGTTGAAGTCCAGTGCGTTCTGAGACGTTTTGTATAATTCAGGATACTTTAACATATTCTCTTTTCTGCATGATCTCTCAAATATTCCGAGTGTTAAGGGAGGCATTGCTGTAAACATCTAAAGGGCACAAAGTGGTTATTACTCCAAGCAATCTAACGCAGGGTGAACCTTTATCTCAAAGTATTTAATGAAACAAAAATAATCAAATGTCCTCAACTTACCACATTGTAAAGACCTATACACCATCTCTCAAACAGGATCTGTCCAGAGAAGCCATTAACAAAGGCAAACCAGATCTAGGAAGAAAACAACCCCAAATCCCTCAAATTAGAACACAGAAAATATAAATGCATTGCTTAGAACCTGAAAACTCAACCACTGTATAATGGCCGTATTAACATATTATTTTCACAACTTTCTTAAAAATGGCATTTATTTTTTAATTTGAAGAGATGCTTTCAGAAGATATTTGTTATTTAAGTCAGAATTGGCTTTAGGTGTTGGGTCAAAAAAGAATCCTATTAATAGGCAATCATACATTAAAAACATTAAATATAACTTTATTTTCTAAAAGGTACTTTAGGGAATATATTTTAAGCCACTAAATTTTTAGAGGTTTAATTCCTTTTTGAAAGATTTAATTTTTGGTAATTAAATATTATTGTTTTTATTATAAAAGAACATTTGTTCATTTAGCAAATGAAATGATTTCCTATGACAATACCATAACGATTTTCTTCTGTGTTGGCTGTATTCATATAGGTCATCTATATAAAATTCACAAGATTACCTTACTGGAAAAGTGTTAGATAGTGTCATATCCTGTTCCTTTCCCTCTTAACAGTATAAAATACACATTTTCTCAAGTTGTTACATATCCTTTAAAGTGACATTAATAGATGGACATCTTCTATAGCGTGACTCTAACTATTTTGGGATATTTTGTTTGCTTTCAGCTTTGGTATTATATATAATTCTGAACTAAAATTCTTGTACAGAAATCCCACACATCTCTATTTTCTAAGGATGGATTTTTTTTTTTAGAAATAAAAGCTTTATGAAGGTATAACTAATATACAAAAAAAATACACACAGTTAATGTATACAATTTGTTAAGTTTGGACATATGTATATACTTGTGAAACTGCCACTGTAATGGAGGCAACCTACATATCCATCACTTCCAAAAATTTCCTTGTGTCCCTTTGTTTTTTTTAAGGATGAATTCTCAGAAGTAGACCTAACAGGATAAAAGTTGATAAACCTTTTAGCATTTCTTGATAATTATAGCCATCAGAATGTGAAATCTGAATTTATATATTAAAAATATCTGGTAATGTGAATTTATGCTTTGAGTATAAATAAATCTTCAAGTATAAAGAAAGCATCATGTTCTTATAAATTTTGCAATTCTCTTAAAAATGGAAGACTTAACTTTGGATATAAAATTAAAAGACAATATAACAAAAAACTTTAACATGTTTAAGACAAACAGAAAATGAAGTGAATATTAGTAAGTCAATCATACATATATTACTTTTAAGAAAGCAGACTGAAAATGTAACTAAATCTCAAGTTGATCCAGAAGAAAGAGAAGCGTAGCCGGCAATGAGATTACATAACCACACACCCAAAACCAAACATAACAACAACAATAACAACAAAACCTGTTCCAGGAAAGCAGTCCTGACATGCCAGTCAAGTGAATTTTTGAATCAGACTTTCGGGGACTTTGCCACACTTCACGTTTCATTTAACCTCATTATGGAAGCATGAATTGCTACAAATTCACCATTTATCAATATGTACCCAGGCTGGCCTCCCTATGAACAGCTTCTGTACCCACATTGATCTTTTTCCTTTTTATGGAGGAAAGGATTGATTGAGCATATATAAAAACGAATGTCTGCTTCATGAGATGGAAAAGAAAACAAAGGAGAAGTAGCACATGAAAAATAAGTCCAAGTTGTGTTAGGGCTGTAACACACATTAACAACAACAATAGCAACAGCACAGGGACCGGAGTCACATCTGAAATTCTTGCTTACTTTGCTACATCTATTTACAGAAAAAAATTGAACATCTGCCCTAGACTAGTAGTCAGGTCATTCATGTGTGCGTGCTTTAAAAGAACTTAGTATCTTTAAATTGAAGGTACATTTATTCCTTAGGGTGGTGCTGCTGACTTTACACTCTTTTTTTTTCTTTTTTTTTTTAAAGTGTAAGTAGACACAAGATGACAAGATGAACTTTAATGCTCTCTTGCGTTTTCACATTTGGCCTTTTTCAGATATGGATTATGTAAATACGTATTTGTGATACTCTGGGTGGCGGTAATGTTCTCCCTGACGGGGTCTGTGATTTATTGTAGTAATACACTCTAAGAAGCTCCTTCTGATGCCTTAGAGTATGATAGCAATATATGGAATTATTAAACACCAAGTTTCAAATTATGGCCTCACTAGACTATGAAGATGTGGTCCAGTCTTTGTTGGTCGGAAAAAAAGATGCACACCAAATTTATCCAGTGGACATGACCTGGATCAAAAGGGTCTAGTAATACATGTATCTGCAGTCATCGATGCTGTGTACAATAAGAAAATTATGTTACGTTTGCGTGTGAGTAAACATTTGTAAATGTGAATGGTCTCCTACCGTCTTTGTATATAATATTCTGTGCTGATTCAAATGCCACTATGAGCCTGAAATTTAAGAACCTCCCTCAAATCAATAAATATTTACAGAAAGCTTAACATTCAAAATAATTTGCACATAAACGAGCAAGTCTGCATTCAAAGTTCATTTAAAGAGGCCTCACCACGTTATGAAAGAAAAGCAGCAAGTTTTAAGTGGAAAGCTATAGACACATTTTTACCTTTTCATTTCTCCTATTGAAAGGAATGCGAACATGTTTTTAGAAATTACCTTCCTGCATTTGAAAAAAATTCTTATTCCAGTTTCTTTTTTAAGAAAGGAGACATGACTAGAATATGAACAGAATCCTTTACTATGGTATGCTGCACTTTCATACAAATATTTTGCCATTCGAGTGTACATACACTTTAAAAGAGAAAGGCCTTTAATAAAGAAGTCTACTGAAAGGATTTCAAGCTAGTGTGATTTGTAGTGAAAAGATATATTAGAAACCTATCCCATACTAAATAAAACAACACCTAAATGACTACAAACACATAAAAGCCCCTTCTTTGACTCAACCAAAACCATGGATGCAGAAAGAAAATACCAGTCTTTCTGGGGAGGTTTGGAGATTATTTAAATTCACAAGAAATCCACGTCCCAGCACAACTCGTGCTGGGAAAGTATCACCTCATTGACTTTAATCAAAGCTTCTGGAAATTAGAAACACTACATTGTTTTGGGATCTTACCAGAAAACCTGGATGCGACCAATCATTTGAAAGAAAAGGTCCTATTTTGTTAGGAAGGAGTCAGATATTTCAGAGAAAAAAAAAATCCCTTTAGAAAGAGCAATTTCAATGAACACCTAGGGCTGCCGCTGGGTGGCCACCACAAGTGAGTGTTTTATATTGCCACCTGCCGAATCTGTATTTATTTGTCTGGCTGTAATTTATGGCAATGGAGTCACTAGATAGTGACATTCCTGGCAATACAGCAATGGGAAAAGCAGGTTTTGCAGATAATCTATAAAACCCATGGTGTTCCTTTATTAGCAAAGAAACTTCAGACCTGGTATTATTTTCTAAGTTCCACGTCCCAACAGAGGCGTGGCAGTTAAAGCTTCACTGACATTTTCCTCATGGAGCATTTCTGCATATTAAACAGCAGCTTACAAATAGTCAATGAGTCCTCTGCTCCCACGCCTGATCAGCACAAAAAACTGAAAGGAGAGATTCGAGACTGGCAGTTATCCTCGCTAGAGACACCCAGTGATGTGTTTTCTGTCTATTCATTCACAGTAGTGACATGAGCCATTAACATCTGCAGAACTTGTTTTAGCTGGCAAAAGCTGGGTATCTGGGAATTGATTTAAAAGGTCAATTCCTTTCCAAGACAGTTGAATTATATTCAAAATATATTTCCATAAACTGCTAAAAGAAAAATACCTTAAAAATGAGATTTCCAGTGGAGTTTAGGACTTACTTCCTTTTCAATGTGTAAAGTATTTGATCAGTGCTAAATATCTCATGAAGAGGCTTTAAATTCAAAGCCAAGTGAAATTTAGGGCTAATCAACCACAAATCGCGTAACTCTGGAGCGGAAACAGAGCTTGCAGTGTTCGTGTTTCAGTTGAATATATTTTATTTCCCCCACTAGTACGTAACTTTTGCCCACTTCATTGTTGATTGTCAATGTAGATTTTAAGAAAAAGCAATGAGCTGACTACTCATTTCATTGCACAGAACTAAAGTTTTGTAGTAGATTTATTGCTGCTAGTGTTTTTAAACTCCTGGTGTCTTCAAAAGTATTTGTTACTACCTATGTAATCTGATATTCTTTTGAATATCAATGTTTTGGGATGAGAAGAAAATTAAGAAAAACTAGAAGTATTGAGGGGATTGGGAATCCAAAATTATTATTTTAGAAAAGAATCACAAATCTACACATACAACAGAGAACATATCTATATTTGGATCTCATAAGCTATTTTAGAAGTTCATTTTTCTTTAAAACACAGACTATTCCAGACCCAATTCAGCAGTGATGAACAATAAACTCGTAGATTATGCTGTTTAGGTCTCCAAGCATTTGCTTATTTTACCTAATGGGTTGTAACCTAATTATAGAATTTTAGTGACCAGTAAATGAAAGTGCCTGCACACTTTGAAACTAAGTTTCAATTTTCCTAGCCTGAATCTTAAGAACTATGTTGTATCAACATTTTAATAAGGAGATAAGCATTCTGACAGAGGCATAAAGAGCAGCTGAACCAAACATACAGCAGTTCCCAACCAATGTGCCAATAGGGTAAATGTGAAATCCACTGATGTTTTGTTTACAGTGTGACTTCTCTGGTGTAAAGTATGAGCTATTATTTCCATACAGCGAATGGTTAGCTTGTGTCTCTCCTGACAGAGGTGTAGAAACAGCAGATTAGAGGGCAAGGTGGCATAAACAAAAGTGTGAGAGAGCCCTGGGCAGATTTATGAGGGTGTGGGAGGCCCTCTGACAGGAGTGGAACACGGAGGGTTTTCCTAACAAAAGCTACGGGGATCTTATCGCCACACTCTGTAGAGCAGGAGGAGCAAGAAACTGATATCACCTAGAACTTAAGTATTACAAACACAGCTTCTAATGATATCTAGATGTTGGAAAAAAAAAAAAAAGTAAATAACTTATCTATTATGTCCTGGTTAGCCACGTAGTTCAATTTGTCCACTTAGCCACAGGCCACACGTGGCTGCTGAACACTTGAAATGTGATCAGTCCAAATGGGGATGTGCTGTGATGTAAAATACGCACCAGATTTTAAACACTTGGAATGAAGAATGTAAAATACTGCATTGAGTTTTTAAAGCGGTGACATGCTGAAATGGTAATTTTGAATACACTAAGTTAAATAAAATATGATTTTATTAAAATTTTTTTTAAATGTTTATATATTTTTGAGAGAGTGAGAGAGAGAGAGAGAGAGAGAGTGTGAGCATGAGCAGGGGAGGGGCTGAGAGAGAGGGAGACACAGAATCTGAAGCAGGCTCCAGGCTCTGAGCTGTCAGCACAGAGCCCGAGGCGGGGCTTAAACCCACAGACCTTGAGATCATGACCTGAGCCAAAGCTGGAAGCTTAACCGACTGAGCCACCCAGGCGCCCCTAAGATATCATTTTAAAATTAACCTGGGGAGAGAGGCAAACCATAAGAGACTCTTAAATACAGAGAACAAATTGAGGGTTGATGGTGGGGGGGAGAGGGGAAAATGGGTGATGGGCATTGAGGAGGGCACTTGTTGGAATGAGCACTGGGTGTTTATGGAAGCGATGAACCACGGGAATCTACTCCAAAAACCAAGAGCACACTTTACACACTGCACGTTAGCCAATTTGACAATAAATTATATTAAAAAAAAAGAAAATGAACTTGGGCTTTAACTTTTACTTGTTGCTACTGTGCTTCCTAAAAAATTTAAAATTACAAATATGGCTTACATTGTATTCTACTGTCAAGCTTCTGGAGGACAGAAGCTGGATTTACTTTGTAGTTGCTGAACGTGCCTGGCACCTAGTAGGTGCTGCAAAAATGTTTATAAAACAGAATGCATTCTTTTAGAGGTGATATTCCTGACCTGGGGTTAAGTTTTAATTTTAATAATAATGTTATATTTGATACCAGAAAAGGGATATAGCGATTTGTTGCTATCCAGACACAGGAACTGAACATTCTAATAATTTTTAGACAATTTCCTCACTATCTGAACTGTCAATACCTACCAGCTCAGAAGACAAAACAGGTCTGGGTAGCAAAGGATACTTTTATATATATATATATATATATATATATATATATATGCATATATATATACATATATATACATGCGTATATATATGTATATATATATATGTATATATATATGTATATATATATAAGTTTGGAGCATAATAAGAACGACTAGATGACCAATACAACACAACACAAAAGTATGTGTGTATCCTTCTGATTCTACCCCTTAGTAGAACTGCTACCCTCAATTTTATGTCTGTCATTCCCTTACTTTCTTTTAAGGTAGTTTTCCATGTGTGTATCCTTCAACAGTGTCCTGCTTTCTCTAGTGTGGTTTTGAGCTGTATAAAACAAATGCTATGTAGTTGGTAGTCTTTTAAAAACTGAAAACAGTTTTCCTTCATTAACAATTCTAATTCAACACTATCTTACCAAAGCAATGTAACAATTTTAGCCAGGAATTTAAACACTGATTATTCTCTGCGGCCAACATGTTTGTAAGTTATAAAAAGTGGGCAGATGAAGGATTCACGAAAACAATGAGAAAACTTCTTTCATCACATATGCACGTGACAAGGACTGCACACTTAACCTGCTGTTACCTCAATAATATAGAGGACTATGTTCTTGTAGAAGCAGTACAGGATGCACTTGGAGACTCTGTTATAGTTCCAGGCACCGTGAACCATCAACAAATTCTTCAAATACTTGAACTAAAATAAAAGTGGAAAGGAATTAGTGTTTCTTCCCTCCTACTGTCCAGCTGACGGGGACAAACGGCGCATTTTGCAGCAACGCTGCTTTACCTGAGCTATGGAGTAATCCGAGGAGTTCGCGGCCTGAAGGCCCTCGTTGCCACTGATCCCAACCCCGACATGGGCCGTCTGTATCATGCTGACGTCATTTGCTCCATCCCCAATTGCAAGCGTTATGACTTTGACTTGTTTCTTAACCATCTCGACAACTTCAGATTTTTGAAGAGGAGAAACCCTTCAAGTAGAACAAAGTATCAATTAGCTCTGCTTTCTGAGAAAAGGAGTTTTGAAGTGTTACGGTCTTGAAGGATAAAAGCAGCGGAAGATCCAAAGGGATAGTTCTAGGAAGTACCATTGTGTAAAAGTCTTTGGTTTGCAGATGCTCAGTTCTGTTACCCTGGTTGCCACTCTAAGGGAAAAAGAGAGTCTAAGAAGCAGGCCTGTAGGTGAAAGGTAGGAGCTGCAGGCCCCGTTAAACACTACTTCACCGGAATGGGTGCATTAATTTGTTAACAAAATCACATTTGAATTTAGAAATTCCACCGCTTCCTAATAAGCAACATCAGAATTTCAAATTCTTCACATTTGAATGAGAAAGGTCAGGACAGCTGCTGGATGGTAGTCTAAATGTTACACTAACTAAATCCTATACTGTACCTTGGAAATAAAAGTTTTGAGCCTCTGTAAGCAGATCTTAGATAATGTACTATGCACAACTTCAAACTCCAAGGAGCAGTAGGGAACTGGCTAACCTCTTGATCTGTTCTCATACACCATGATGAGAACATACAACCACAATAAACACCAAATGCCTGATTAAATAGTTCATATGCCTCAATTTTCTTCCAAAGATACTAGCGTCCAAGAAGAATCAAGCAACCTTTTCTTTCTTCCTTCCTTCCTTCCTTCCTCCCTTCCTTCCTTCCTTCCTTCCTTCCTTCCTTCCTCCCTTCCTTTCCTTTCCCTTCCCCATCTCTTTCCTTCTCTTTCTCTTTTTTCTTTCTTTCTTTCTTTCTTTCTTTCTTTCTTTCTTTCTTTCTTTCTTTCTTTCTT